>NW_027467072.1:0-58294 GCF_046128005.1 Genypterus blacodes
GCGTTGGCCGAGGCTTTCCTCAGAGCGTCCAGGACCCTCTGCCCGCTGGACTCCAGGGCAGAGCGGTTACTCTGCCACTGTGGAAGAGGAGGAGGAGGAGAGAGGAAGGACAGACTGAAGGCTGAGTCTCAGTGAGCTCAGGTTGATCTGCTCCTCTGCTTACCTGAGCTGTGATCCGGGTGAGGATCGTTTTGAACCCCGGCCTTCTTCCTGAATCTCTGGGCGGGAAGTAGGTGCCTCCGATGAAAGGCTGAAGGTCAGGGGTCATCCACACACTCATGGGCCAACCTCCACCCCCGCTTGTTGCCTAGAGACACATCAGCCACCGCAAGTCAGCAAGGACAGGCAGAGAAGCACCGTGACAACAAACGTGACGAGCTAACAGGCGGAGGAGAAGGTCACACACACACACACACACACACACCTGCACAAAGGTCATGTAGACCTTGTCCACGTCCGGTCGCTCTTCTCGGTCGACTTTGATGCAGACAAAGTTGTCACTCATGAATTTGCCGATGTCTTCATCTTCGAACGACTCTCTCTCCATCACGTGACACCAGTGACAGGTGGAGTAGCCCACTGACACAGGGAGAGGGGGGTAAAGGTCAAAGGTCACAACACAAGCACCAGTGTGTGTGTGTGTGTGTGTGTGTAGAGTGTTTGTTACCTGACAGGAAGATGGGCTTGTCTTCCTTCTTGGCTTTGTCAAAGGCGTCTTGTCCCCATGGATACCTGGGACAGAGAGGACGTTACGTTGTTGATGAGATGTTTCAGCGGTCTTTGGAAACAGGAAGTGCTCAGACTCACCAGTCCACAGGGTTGTTGGCGTGCTGGAGCAGGTAGGGCGAGCGCTCGCTGGACAGCCTGTTGGTGTGTGTGTGAGGGGAGGACGAGGAACCTTCACCTCCTGATGCCATGCTCATGAACACAGAGGCACTAGGACAGGAAGGAGAAACATTACAGGAGGACAAAGGTCACTGAGGTCACTGAGGTCAACTGGTTAACAAGTCTGTGAATAATCATAGATGTTTGTCCGACTGTGTGTGTGTGTGTGTTTGTGTGTGTCCTCCAGCACGGTCACACAGAACTCCATTCACTACAACCAAACTAAACGGTTTCCTTGTGTAACCCTTACATCACAAACTTCTCGTAACAATGAAACTTTCTCCTAAACGTTTCGAAACAGTGACACCGTTTGGCTGCTGAGTCACCGGCAGACCGCAGCTGTTTGGGTCACACCGCGGTGTGTGTGTGTGTGTGTGTGTGTGTGTGTGTGTGTGTGTGTGTGTGTGTGTGTGTGTGTGTGTGTGTGAGAGAGAGAGCCCGGTCTGAGCCGCGTTACGGAACCACACAAGCGGACACAAACACACGACAACCCGCCCGGAGGTTACAGGGAAGTTTAGCTAACAAAACAAACAAACAAACATACAAAACTCCATGTTGGAGCCATGTGGAGCGCTCAGGTTCTGTTATGGAATGTCGCGACACTCGAGTCCAAACTCACAGGACGAACAGAAGTTTCAGTCTCGCTCCGTACTCAGGCTCAGCGACATTAGGTGACATTAACTTACCCTACAACTAAGTGAGGCTAATTGTCAGCTAGCGTCCTTGTTCGTACCTGAGGCGGCTGTAGCGGGCTGTCCGGGGCCGGAGGAGGAGCGGAGGGGCCGGAGTGTGTCCGGCACGCTGGCGGTAACACCGGGGCTTCTGTGAGACTCTGTCCGCTACACGAAGCAGCGCCGCTGGATTCACGCAGCTGGAGAGGCGGTGTACTGGTCTGAGCATGCTAATGCTAACAACAACACACACACACACCTCCACTCTGTGCTGAGGCGAGCTGCGATACCACGAGCTCACAGAAGGGGGCGGGGCGACACATAACAAGCGCTGAATCATGATGAAGTAACACACAAAGAAGTTACACAAACACATCAAACATATAATGATTTAACTAATAAAGGTCGAAAGGTTAAAGGTCACATAGAAGAGAGTCTAACGTTTTGATGGTAAGATTTCAAAATTGAACTGAAAATAATGCTTATGATGCATTTGTGTGTAGATTGTAAATATGTGATGTAAGTTAATAACTATAAGTCAATAAGAGCGAGTGTGTTTCTCCTTCAGATGCAATTTAATGTAATGATACCATATCAGGCACGTGCTCCATCTTCTGGCGTGTTTAATGACGTGTGACATGTATGATGACGGCCTTCCTCAGGGTAAATCTGGTGCTGCATCTTATGAGCGGCCCCCTGTACCTCATCATGTAACAGCTGTACATCCCTGTGTGTTTACATCCCCGCGTGTTTACATCCCTGTGTGTTTACATCCCTGCCTTTACATACAAGACCATTACACCATGACTGCTTGAATTCATTTTTTTATTGCTTTTGAGGAAACGTTGACAGAACAAGGAGCTGATCTGAGTCTGAGGTGTAGAGAATCATCACAGGAGAACAGAAGATCAGGTACATGGGAAGCTGTACTATTCTACATACACACACACACATATACATGTATAAGTGTGTGTCTCAGGTCATCCAGGTGACCCCCTTTATCTGGCCTTTGCCAGCCCCACCATGTTCTGGGCTCTGTTGAAGACGGAGAAGTACTGCCTGATGAAGACGTCTCCCAGGATCCACAAGCTGTCACCGCCAGCGCTGAAACCGGTGCGGCAGCCATAGTGCTGAGACTGCGTGAGGAAGAGGGGGGGAGAGTGTAAGGCAGAGGGCGAAAGACGACGGGGTGAGGGAACGCTTTCAGGGCGACAAACAGACTCACCTGACGGACGTAAGCGGAGGCTGGGAGGGTGAAGGCGTGTCCGTGGATGTTGATGCTCAAATCAGGCATCTGGTCAATGCTGTTACAGTTGACAACATACTAGAGCGACACAGAGAAAGAAGACGAGGTCATCATTACCATCATCATCCTCATCATCTTCCAGGTCTGTTGACCCTTTAAGCCTGATCGTTAACTCCAAGACCATTATTCACACATTCACAACCTGATCCTGATCCTACTGATCCTGATCCTGATCCAGTGGCAGTGAGTGTTTTGTTTTGTAGGCTGCTGTTCAGTCTTTAACCTCTGCTACCATCTAGTGGTGACCTGGTGTTATTTCAGGAAGCAGCTGGTTGTCGAGGGACTAAGAACTCAAACAGATCTGGATCCTCTAAAGCCTCCTTCCCACATCCGGGCACTTACGTCTCCATTCTGGTTGGAAGCTCCCAGCATGCTGTTCATGTAGGCGATGTCGGTCTGAGGGCCGACGATCAGAGAGGTGCCGGTGTCCACGATAGCCTGGCAACCGCCGTTACAAGACACAACCTGACCGTTGGCAGTAATGCTGGAGGGGAGGGAGGGACAAACATCAGAGAGATCACACACACACACACACACACACAGCAGGAGCGTGGCATGGCGGCGCTCTGCTGGTTTACCTGTCCACGGTGATCTGCCAGTACAGCTGATTGGAGAGAGGGATCCAGGTGATGCTGCCGTAGTAGTGGTTGGGGTCAATGCCTCCAAAGGTCACCACACTGCCAGACTGGGAGTTACTACAGAGAGGAGACAGACCAGGGATCAGGATCTCACTTTGTTATGCAGCCGCTCAGCTGTGTTGTGTTATTGTGTGAGCTGTCCCGTGTTTGAGAGGGGCAGCAGTGGAACCTCACGAGCTCAGGTAGACGGAGAAGAGGTCCTGGTTGACCAGCCCCTCCTTCATCATGTTGTCAAAGACGGGCATGGCGCTGGAGGCGGCCAGGCGAGGGTAAGCCAGGCCCAGGATGCCGTCAGCACGCATGTACTGCATGAAGGGAGCCTCGGTCTGACTCAGGCCAAAGACCTGGTTCCTCACAGCCAGGCCGCCCACCTGACACACACACACACACACACACACACACACACACACACACACACACACACACATAATTAACATGAACATTTCCCTTTAATTCCCTCTTCAGGAGTCAAAGTGCAGCTCTATCTGCGTCCCTGCAGGCTGTGACTCCTCACCGTCACGGTGTCGTAGGACAGGACGCCGGTCATGCTGCCTGTGCCGTAGCGAATGTCCAGAGGAGTGCCGCTGTACCTGAAGGTGGAGCTCCTGCTCGGGTAGAACCGGGCGTGGTTTTCTGGAAAAGAGCCAAAGTCAGAAGACTCAGGAGTCATGGTGACATGAGAGAGAGGATGAAGCCCAGTCAGATGGAGTCATGAAGCACTTCATCAGGTCGTCAACAACACCAGGAGCACTTCCTGTCTTTAAGGACCAACAGGAAGTGGACCTCAGAGCCGCCTGAGGCTAAATACAGTTAATGGGATTCAGTTGTTCTCAGAATATCCATGCTGGTGATGTCATCATGCATGAGGAGACTCTGATTACAGACATTACATGACTGAATAACTCTGTGATGTATTTAGGGCTCAGTCGTGTGTTATTACGACTTATTGTGTTATTTACAGGCTCATGTTGAAGTCGTGTCCTGTCTCTGTGTCTTTGTGTGTGTGTGTGTGTGTGTGTGTGTGTGTGTGTGTGACGTACCGCAGGCTGGGCTGCCGCAGTAGATGGAGGGCACCCACAGGTTAGACGAGCCGGTGTCAAAGACGACCTTAAAGGACTGAGGAGGAGTTCCGATGGAGATGACGCCGTAGTAAGCCAACTGAGGGACAACGGGCAGCGTCACGGTAACTCAACAAAAACAACTCAAGCAGAAACGACTGAGCGTAACGACTGAGCCGTCCCTGAGGCAGCCTTACTTACGTCAGCATCGTTGGTCATCGGCTGGTCTGCGACGGCGAAGCTCCGGTCGAACTTGGCCATGGGGTTGAAGGGGTACTGGGCCCTGACCTGCTCCCACAGGCCCTGCTCCTCCAGAGCCTCCCTGGCAGTCTGGACCTTCTCCAGGGGGATCCTGGGTTTACCAAGGGAGAAAGGTTCAGGATTTGTAAGCCTGTCTATTGACCTTTCCACCCAGTGTCAAGACAGGAGGTGAAGAACAGAGAAGAAGGATTGTGGAGCGCTCATGGCTCAGGTGGACTTACTGGACGAGACACTCGGACAGAGCCACTGAGACACACAGGACAAAGACCCACTGCATGGCTGCTCCTCTGCTGACACACACACAGGGAAACAGTTTAAAGGCAGACGTGTGAGAAGCTGGACGGACAGAGCGACAGAGGGACAGAGCGACTCACCTGTAAGGTTGAACCTAAGTGACCACAGAGCAGCCTGCCTCCTCTCTTATACAGCTGGGTGACATTTCCACAGATAAGGACACACACACACACTCAGTGATAAGCTGGGATAAGAAACACACAAAGGATCCTTGACCTCAACACAATGTTGATTATGAGATTAAAGAAAGGAGACGCTTCACAAAGTCACAGACAGAACACAAACATGACTCAGGGTTTAGAGGAGGGAGGAAAGGATTCAGGCTTCAGGCGAACACAATGAACTGTTCATCAATCAATCAATCAATCAATCAAAGTTTCTCTTCTTTATTGGTTAGACAAACTGACAGGAAGTGAGGCAGTGACAGCTGCTGCAAAATGACATCATCAATTCTGAAGTGTTACATGTTGTTGTGTTTGGAGAGAGAACAGATCCATAAACAGATCCTCCTCCTCTTCCTCCTCCTCCTGATGTTTACGATCATCTCTCCTTATTCATCATGAGCAGATCCTCCTCATCTTCATCTTCATCTTCATGCAACGTGACTCATAAATCCACATTTTACACTAAAAGCACACACACACACACACACACACACACACACACACACACACACACACACACACACACAGGTGTTTAACCTTAGCTCAGCTGCTGTTTCCCCGTCCAGAGGTCTTTGGTCTTTAATCTAATCGCTCTGATAGAAGAACAAACACACACACACACACACACACACACACACACACACACTGATCCTGTTCAGATGTGTGCAGGTCTGGATCAGGTCTCTGTGCTCAGAGGGGGGTCTGGTCCTTCAGAGGTCCAGGCCTTCCTCTTCACAGGAGCTCCGTCACCGCTGAGCTTCCTCTCCTCCTCTTCACTCATGGGTCTCATGCTGGCTAAAGAGCCGTCGCCTCCGTTTCCGCTCAGAAAGACTCCCGCCGCCGCCTGAGCGACTCTCTGAGCTGCGTCGGCCGAATGGGAGCAGCCGGAGTGCCAGGCTCTTCTTCTGGGGAAGCCTCTGAACCCAGGGGATCGGCTCACAGCTTCAGAGGGATGAAGGTGGGCGGGCGGCTGAAGCTGGAGCGGAGATGATTCAGACTCAGAGTAGGAGCTCCTTGTACGGGGCAAGATGGAGGCCGAAGCAGAAGAGGAGTGGAGCGCGGAGGGATTGCAGGAGAAGTAGGATGGAAGGGAGATGCGAGGCTTGGAGAGCAGGAAGCCCGTCTTCCTGCGTCTAACCTCTCCAGCTTCCTCTCCCTTTCCTTCTCCTCCCACTTCCTTTGGCTCCCCCGACTCTCCCACACTCCCAGCACTGGTCTCTGTGTCGTTACTCCTCTTCCTCCTCCTCCTCCTGCACTGAACCTCTTCCAGTTTCATTTCCAGGTTCTGGACGTCCTGGGTTAACTGGTTGACCCGGTCGAAACGGGACAGAAGGGCGGCGACGCACGGCGACAGGCGGTCCAGGTAGAGCTGCACGTCAAACACAGGCTCAGATGTGGACGAATCCTCGGACCTCACAGAGAGAGAGGAAGACAGGGGACGGGGGGACGAGAGGGAAGAGGACAGGGAAGGGGAGCAGGAGGAGGGGAGGGCGGAAGACAACGTGGACAGACGGGATTCCTGGGAGGAGCGGGAAGGGGGGACGTCCATGCCTTCAAACTTCACCCTGTGTCTGAACTGCACAGAGGGAGGAGAGTGAGAGAGACGCAAACAGGAAGGAGAATTTGCTGCCACTTACTGGACAGAGTCACAAGTGCAGTTAGCGTGTTTTGCGTGAATTGTTCCAAAGACTCTCTCAAAGATCCTGGGAGTCAAAGCAGCACAGGGACCCCCTTTACCTCTTTGGCCTTGGTGAGTCCCATCCACAGCCGCAGTCTCTTGATGAAGAACTCCACCATCTCGTAGTCTTGAGGTTCCATAGTTGGCCGGTACATGTGAGCCTGCTCTGCCCTGGAGGAGGAGCAATAAGGACATCAATCTCTGGACTCCAGCAGGTTTCAGGGTCAAAGGGCAAAGCAAGAAGACACTTAAGTCTTTAGAGGCTCTGACACGTGTTCATGGATCCATAAGGGTCCATCCACAGACCTACAGGCCTGAAGAGAAGAAGAAGAAGAGAGGAACAAGGAGATGAAGATCAGTCCTCATGTGTGATACCTGTATGTGCGGAGGAGAGCGGCTCCACAGAGTCTGGCTAAGAACCAGAGACCCCCCATGATGAGAGCCAGCCCATAGAGGGGGCCCAGGACCGGGTGGACCCTGCACAGTCTCTGCAGCACTAAGCGACCTCGCAGGATGGACAGAGCGGAGACGCCGGCTTGACGGACGGACAGAAAACCTTCCACAGAACCGGAGAAGAGCTGGAAACAGACGAGACGAACACACAAAGAGAGGTTTGGTGGATGTTGGACAGGGAAGAACTCATCTCATGTTGGTTCTCTGCTGGCGTGTTGTCTTACCGTGTTCCCCACGTGAGCGCAGAGCAGCAGCAGCAGCAGCAGCACGGCGATCAGCGCCCTCAGCTCCCTCCAGGCTCTGTGCAGCACGCGGCCCATCACCACCCACCGCCTCACGAAGCGCAGGGTCCCCAGCAGCTGCAGGAAGCAGACCAGAGCGCCGTCAGCACAGGGTTAAAGCCCAGGACGAGCGGGGCCGAGGCGGGCAGAGCGCTCACTCACCTTCAGGAGCAGCAGAGTGAGGAGCAGAGCCGCAGCCTGAGAGGACGCCTCAGCCAGAAGGGCGGCGCTGTGGAAGTGGATGAAGTCGTCTGTTTGGGATCGAAGCTAGATGAGACGGAACAGAATCTAAATCATCCAGAGACAACAACGCCTTCAGGAAGTGGCTTATGATTGTGTGAGCGGTTGATCTGAGCTGGAGGACACAAATACGTGCACTCGGCCTTGGTGGAGGTATGAACTCTGAGTGTGGTCTGGTTGTAACTTCACTCTCTGTCCGCTCGTCACCTTGGTAACACAGGAAGCAGCCCGGGACAGGAAGCAGAACTGCAGCGCTGAAGTTGCCACGGACAACAGGGCCAGGAGGAGCTGGAACCATCGGCGGCCCCGGGACAGAGAGAGGGAACGCTGAGTCGCCATGGACACCAGCTCTGCACACAGGAGGAGGAGGCCAGAGAGGAGGAGGAGGACCTGAAGGAGGCATGAAGCAGCTGTGACTCCATCCTGTTCTCACCGTGCCGGAGCCATGTGAGCGTTTCTTACCGTGAGCGCCACCTGGAGGTCCACGCCTGAAGAAGATGAAGGGATGAAGAGCGGATGGACGGAGAGGGAGGCACTGATCCTCCGTGTCTGAGTCCAGTCCAGCTGCAGGGACACACACAAAAACACACCAGACTCTCTGTGGTAGTGTGTGAAAGCCACGGAAACCACTTTAAACCTGAGGGAAGACAAATACAATCAATCAATACACAATCAATACACAGAACTTAAAGGCAGATTCTAGTGTGTGTTAGCTTTAGTGGCTCTGAAGGGGGTTGGGCTTGAGACTCACTGCGTCCTGGTCCAGGCGGCCACCTGCAGGTCAGCCAGGAGGCGGAGCGTCGCCACGCTGCTGTTACCCAGAGCGACGGCCTCGGTGGTGATGGGAGCGTGTGTGTGTGTGTGTGTGTGTGTGTGCTGCAGCTCAGGCGTCCCTACGAGCAGCAGCTCTGGACTCTGGTGCAGGTGAGGAACCAAGCTGAGCTCCAACCACCGATCTGCATCCGACCAGCTGGACCAGGAGAGGAGAAACACGGTGACATCATTCTTTACACATTCTGAGTTGGACATGTAGCTGCCACTCTAGGAGCTCTGTACAGAGGGTGTGGTTGCTCTCTTACTCTCTGAGGGAGGTGAGGTTGGGGACGCCTGTGGCTGCTCTGTGAAGGCGGCGTGTGACGGCAGAGCGCAGCAGTCGGGCCTGCAGCCGCTCTGGGCCGTCCTGGTAGTTCAGCATCAGCACCAGCAGCAGGAACAACAGCTGACACACACACTGCTACACAGCCAGGAGAAGAAGAAGAAGAAGGCAATCAACACACACACAAAGTAGACATAGATGTAGGTTTTGGTTGTTATGGCGACTCTTCTGCTCCGTACCCTCATGAGCGATCGTAGAGCTCGGACTTTGCGGGCCTCCTCCTTGGCCTGCAGCAGCCCGTAGCCACACGGCGGCCGGATCTCCCCCCCCTGCTCTCCTCCTGCTCTTATCACCGTGGTCTCCCGGGCCAGATAGTCCTCCGCCTCTGGGTCCACGGGCCGCCACAGCGCCGTGTGGAGGACGGCCTGAACACACACCTGAGTGTGGGAGACGGAGGGTTAGTGTTCTATAAACCCGATGAAATGATTGCTGCCTGAAGCGTCTCTCAGAAGTGTGTGAGGAGACCTTGAGAGGCTCCAGCAGCAGAGCGGAGGTGAGGAACGCTGAGAGAGCCGACATCAGCCACATGAGGAAGACCGGCCTGGAGAAGAGGCGGCCGTACAGGACGACCACAGACAGACAGGCGCCCAGCAACAACAACACCAGGGGGTACAGCACACGCAGAGCCCAGGGGGGGAGGAGCCAGGAGGGCCCACCTCGAGCCACACCTGAGGGGGGGGGGGACACATGAGCGCAGGATGAAGAAAGATGTGGCTGGATTTAGATGATATCTTGTGTAGAGGAGGACCAGGAGGCCAGGGAGCATGATAGAGATGCTGAGGAGGATCTGGATCATAGTTTTCAAGTTATTACATTATTCTGGAGACATAGACAACAATTCTGCCTGCTTCTGACCTCTGATAACATGAGGTTACCACTAGATGGCAGCAGAGAGTAACGAAGGTCCGGCCAGTCTCTGGACCTGGACCAGGGTCTGTAGGTTTGACCTAGAATCAAATGAGCTGTGCTTGGTGCTGTGGTTGTGCGGTGGCAGAGGATCTGACCGATTCGTGTGGTGGAGGTGGAGCGCGTGGAGTCGGGGGAGGGGCTGGGCAGGAAGGTGCTGGCCACAGAGTCAATGGACACCACAGAGGGACATCTGCTCAGTCCCGTCCCATACACGGAGCCCGGAGAGGGATACGACCCCGGGTCTGGCTTCTGGATGTCCTCGTCCTCGTACGGGGACTTCTCATCCTCACTGGGCTCCGACCAGCTGCTGCAGGAGGCGCTCCGTCTGAAGAGGAGGAGACACTGAGTTACACAGGATGGATGGATAGCATGTCGTCAATGCTCTCCCTTTACTTTGAGTGTACGTGTGTGTTTGTATATGTGTGTGTGCGTGTGTGTGTGCGTGCACGCGGCCGTACGAGAGCGAGCAGCTGCTCTGCGGGGAGTCTCGCCCGCTGTCTGCACTGGACGTCTGCTTGCTGGAGGCTGGGGACTCGTCGGCTGCAGCTGCGATGGACATCAGCAGATCCTCCTCTGCAGTGAGATGAGATGTACAGTGAGATGTGCAGTGAGAGGTGCAGTGAGAGGTGCAGTGAGATGTGCAGTGAGAGGTGCAGTGAGATGTACAGTGAGATGTACAGTGAGATTGTACAGTGAGATGTACAGTGAGAGGTGCAGTGAGATGTACAGTGAGAGGTGCAGTGAGATGTACAGTGAGATGTGCAGTGAGATGTACAGTGAGATGTGCAGTGAGATGTACAGTGAGAGGTGCAGTGAGATGTACAGTGAGAGGTGCAGTGAGATGTACAGTGAGATGTGCAGTGAGATGTGCAGTGAGAGGTGCAGTGAGATGTACAGTGAGATGTGCAGTGAGATGTACAGTGAGATGTACAGTGAGATGTGCAGTGAGATGTACAGTGAGATGTGCAGTGAGATGTGCAGTGAGATGTACAGTGAGATGTGCAGTGAGAGGTGCAGTGAGATGTACAGTGAGATGTACAGTGAGATGTGCAGTGAGATGTGCAGTGAGATGTACAGTGAGATGTGCAGTGAGATGTACAGTGAGATGTACAGTGAGATGTACAGTGAAGAAGAGTGGACAATTGAACCATGTGATTGAGAGTCTGAATGTTTCTCACCAGATAAAGTCAGAATTGTTGTGAGGTTCTGGCTGTGAGCTTGTGGCGTGCGGGGGGTCAGGGGGGCCGTGTACGTGTGAGGGAGACGAGCGCTGTCAGGTGATGAAGGCGAGGCCAGGCGGAGCTGCATCAGGGCCTTCTTCCTCCTCAGCAGTCGGCCGGGGCCCAGGGCGGTGCTGGAGGGGGGGCTTACTGGGGGGTTCAGGAGGCTGGGGTCAGAGGGCCACGACCTCACACCCTCCTCTTCACTTCCTCCATTGCTCGGAGGCGCCAAGCCAGACGCAGCCCAGAAGTCCAGGATGCTGGAGTCAAACGCTTTGCTCTCCAGTAACTGAGACCAGGAGGACACATGGGATCAAATCTGTGTGTGTGTGTGTGTGTGTGTGTGTGTGTGTGTGTGTGTGTGTTCTCACGGATGATGGACTGTCTCCAGCAGGGCAGGAAGAGTCGGCTAGAGAGAGGAAGGACGGAGCGCAGAGATGAGACTGTCCGAGGTAAACGTCCATCTCCACAGAGTGACACACAGGAGAGGGAGGGACGGACATGTCCACTGTTATCTGGGTCACACACACACACACACACACACACACACACACACAGACACACGCACACACGCACACACACACACACACACACACACACACACACTCAGCATTTCTGTGTATGGAACATTGGCTTGTGCTCTGTTTCTACACTGAGATAAGTTTGTTTGAGAACAAAACCTGGCAGGACATCGGGGAGAGAGAGAGAGAGAGAGAGAGAGAGAGAGAGAGAGAGAGAGAGAGAGAGAGAGAGAGAGAGAGAGAGAGAGAGAGAGAGAGAGAGAGAGAGAGAGAGAGAGAGAGAGCCTGATAAGTTACCTTCCGGTGAGCTTTTCTAAACAGGAAGCAGAGGAAACACTGGAGAGGAAACAGCAGAGCAGCAATAGTTATCCCCACAGCAACCGTCTCCATGCCGATCAGCTGCTGGTCAGACACTGGCCCACTGTAAACCAACACAGATCAGCATCATCATCATCATCATCATCATCACGGTGTTCCATCATCAGAGGCCCCTGAGGCTGCAGCTTCTCACCTGTGGCCCTCAGAGCTCACGGCGCCGCACCACAGCGCCCCCAGTGCCAGGTAGAGGTGCAGCAGGAGGGCGCTGCAGGCCACCCTCTGAGTCCTGCTGAAGCGGCTGTGGGCGGGGCGTTCCCACAGCGACACCCACAGGTGACGCTCCACCATCCCGAAGGTCAGCTGGGAGGAGAGGACCCGCCGGAACTGGGCGAGCTCCTCGGGACCTGGAGGAGAGCAAGGCACCTTAACATCCTTCCATCATTCCTCACATGGTTCCTGCCTTCCTTCCTTAACTGATTTGAGATCAATAATCCACAAACTGTAGCTTCCTCTTCCTCACTCTCATTCCCACCACAGAAACCCACATCAGTATCTGTTGATAGTAATGGCGTGGTGCTGCTCACATGAGGCCAGTACTTCCTTCTCCACCGTGTGGTTCTTCTGGTTGTCCACAGAGAGCCAGTCCTCCAGCAGGAAGAAGAACATGTGGTCCGTCTGAGGGTCCCAGACCACCACGTGCTGAACGTACCAGGACGGGTCCAGACCTGCGTTCACACAGACAGGATGGGCCTGAGCTCCACACACACACACACACACACACACACACACACACACACACACACACACACACACACCGTACCCGTGTTATCGTGCCAGAGGCGGATCTTCCAGACTTCCCCCAGGTTGTCGTCGGTCTCCAGGTGAAACTGGTCCAGACTGCCGCGCTGGAACGCTCCGTCCCTCTGCAGGTGGCGAGAGCCGCTCTTGCTGAGTCCGTACAGACTGATGCCCACATGAGCCGACGTGCCTGAGGAGACAATCCACCTTTCATCAAGATAAAAGATTCTTTTTATTCACATCAGTGATTTGGACTGAATGTCATCGGCGGGACCCACAGGAAAGCTGGAGGCACCGGTAAGTGAACCCAGTGTTTGACCTCCACAGGCACTAACATGTTCTGTGTCCCGCCTCAGTCCTGCTCCTGCTTCATCAAAACCACTTGAGGTATTTGTGAGTAATCAATGCCAACAGACTAACAGCAGCATCTCCTCCATGTTGGAGGTGAGAACCTAATCTGGACCCTTGGCTGACCTGCTCCTCGCCTCCGGCCCGTCTTGACCAGCACCCTGTAGTGGTAGAGGCCCGGCCGGCCGCACAGAGGCACCTGGCTGAGTCTCAGGCTGTCCATGTGATCCAGCTTATGGGCGGCGAGCCCGAGCAGCAGGTGAATGAGAAGCAGGACGGCACACACCATCCCCACCAACACGTTACGCACCGGACCACCTGACTGGAGAGGAGAGTGTGTGTCAAGTAACAATACTTCATTACAGTACTAGAATGTTTGCTTATAATTAGGTAAACAGTATGAAAGCGTACCGGTGGCAGCAGAACCACGGCCCCCGGGTGGACGAACAGACTGGCCCCGAACACGGTGAGGTGTCGGGTCAGGCAGTGGACGGCCTGGAGGCTGCTGCCCTCCAGTGGCTGCAGACCCTCACTGCACCAGCGCCCCTCCTTCACACTGTAGTACCGGCACACAGTGCTGAACACGCAGGCCGACACCTGGACCGGACCCCCGGGACCGGCCAGGGATGCCTTCAGGCCCACGGAGACCGGACCCTCGCTGCCATTCAAACTGGAGCGGAGGACAAAGTCACCATCACATCTGCACAGCGTCCATCAGAAGAAAGTGATCACATTGGACAGAAACAGATCCATAACTCACAGTGGAGACAGGAAAACGGTTTCCTCTCTGCAGCTTCCTGTGGACAGAGACAGCGGCCATCGTCTCAGCAGGGCACCCTGGGACGCGTTAGCACTCACTGCTACGCTGACGTGTCCCAGGCTCACTGCACCGGCTCCTAAATATGACACACACAGGCAGAGAACATGTTGTTTACATGAATGAGTCATAGAGAAGCTCACAGACATGCAGTGGGGTCCTGATCCACCTGAAGAAGAGTTGGAGATGAACCATGGGGGGATTTGACCTCAGAACACTTTGAGACTAAACAGAGGAGACAAAACCTAAAACCTTTCCAGGGCCGAACAAAGGAAGTAAACTTTACCTGGAGCCAGGCTGAAGCTGAAGGAGATGTACAACCCTGCATGATGGTCCAGTCCATCTACAGCTTTGACCGTGAAGTTCAACCAGCCTTCAGTGGGGAGATGGGCTCTAATCCCTCCTGGACTGGTCTCATTCTCACTTCCTCCCACGCCGCTCTGTCCCGGGTGGAGCTTGTGGGGCAGGGTGACCCGTATGGCCTGGTCCGGGTCCAGGTCCTGGATCGGTATGTGCTGACCCTGAGGAGTGGTGAACTCCATGGCAACCAGATTGGTGGAGATGGGCGGGTCGGCTTGAGTGAGCAGAGGGTTGGAGAGCGACGCCGTATCCACATTCAAGAGTACCTGCATGACCTCTGACCTTTCATTCTTCAGGTGATCAGCGAGAGAAGCGGGGATGTGAAACTGACACGGGGGGGCGGCGGCCTGTGAAGCATCCGTGCAGAGGAGGTGGCTGGGGTCTCCATGGAAACCCGCCGTGCTGATGTGACGGGTTGAGAGGGAAACCGACGCCTCGCCGGAAACACGTGAACGCATCACAGAGCGCACGAGCGTCCCAGCGTGATCCAGCGCCGACAGAGCCATAGCAGAGGAGTCAGACAGAGCGGCCAGGGTGCCACCTAGAGGGGCGACGGGATCAGAACAGAGCCCATCAATCACAAGCCAGCACACAGCCAGTCAGCCTGGTTACATACAGCACCTATCACAGCCAGGAGGTTCCTTTCTGTGTCCAACGCTGGTGTCATGGCGACACTCCTCTCAGCCTCCAGCACGCCGATCATCTTCCCCACAGCTGCTAGAACTTTCTCCTGACGCTCCTCACAAGCCAGCTCAGTGGGGACGGCCTGGAGAGGAGAGGAGAGGAGAGCAAGACCAGGAACACTTTGAGAAGCCCTAGGACACATGAAGGTGATGGTCCAGAAGAAGATGATGATGATGACGATGATGATGATGGTGAAGATGATGGTGATGATGGTGATGAAGATGATGATGATGATGATGATGGTGATGACGATGATGATGGTGATGATGGTGATGAAGATGATGATGATGAAGATGATGGTGATGATGGTGATGAAGATGGTGATTATGGTGATGATGATGAAGATGATGCTGATGATGCTGATGATGCTGATGATGATGATGATGATGTGTACTCACAGTTGACTGAGCCAAAGCTGAACTGATCTGATCAACATCCATCATTGAGGAGATGGGCAGAGAGGTGAGGGCATCCGTCACATTCTCCCTGATTTCCCTCCTGTCCCTGAGCTCCCGTTCACTTTGAGCAGAGGCCATCTGTGGAACAGTGGATGAGAGCTACTGACCCCAAAAGTCCCAGCATGCAATGTGTCCAGACGTGTGCGTGGCGGTGTTACCTGGTTGAGCCGGCTGCTGAGGGCCACAGAGTAGGAGAGGATCTCCTGAGGGTTGCCATGTTGGACTAAAACCCACAGCTCAGTCTGGGTTTTGTTTCTAAGCCACCGACTGCCAACTTGGTCCATTGCATAAACTGTCACGGTCCTGGGAACAACAATGACCGTGAAGTACCATCCATGGGTTCTGCTGCCAATCTAGTGGCTACCAAATGATGCGACTGACTGGTTGTCACCAGATGGCTCACCTGTTCAGAGCCGTGACCTTTGCCCCGAGGTCGTCCTCTACCAGCACAGTAACTGTGATCAGTGATGTTCCTCTGTCTGGTCCAGGACTTCCTGCAGGAACCAGGCTGCCAAACGTAGAGCGAGTGCCCCTGAGGAGGAAACCAGACTACAGTAAACACTGATTTCTCACTGTTACACCTCACACAGCTCAGATCGGATCCATGGCACCCTAATTCAATCTCAGTATCTCAGTATTTTCACTGTTTTTGGTGCCTCTGTGTTGCATTTCCAGCTGAGCGCCTACATCTACATGAACGTGTGTCCACCTGGGCCGTTGATGGTCAGGGTTGTCTTGGATACGAGCAGAGAGGCCTGAGTTGAGATCATTACTCACCTGTAGAGTGTGAGGAGGGGGCAGGCGTGCTGACAGGGAGCCACCTGGAGCGTGTAGATGAGCTGAGAGGCTTCACTGTCCTCATCACGCCACCCTGAGGACAGACAGGCACAGCTCACTCAGGGGACAGACAGGTTTGGGTTTGAGCGGTTCTGTTCTGACAGCACTTTGTTCTGACCTGAGCAGGTGCAGGTCACCCTGGTCTCCAGCAGCTCTATGTTTGACTCTGGACTCAGCTCACATGCGCCCCCTTGTGGAGGCAGGTTGGTTTGCAGTGTGAGGCCGGCGCTGCCCCAGCGACCCGTGCCGGGCTGGGAGACGTTGAGGTTGAAGGTGTAACTCTGCCCGTCCTGCAGGACGCCTGGACCGACCACCAGGTGAGGGGACCGGGCAGCAGGATCCAGGTCCAGACTCAGACCGCTTTGGTCCACAGCCGTCCAAGCGTACTGCAAGAAAACACAGAGGTGGACTTCAGGAAGTGCTGCTGTTTAACCCTTTGAGCATAAACAGGTTCACACTCTTGTTTGTGTATTGTGAGCTTCAGTGACCTGAGCCTGATCATCACACTGTCCACACTGAGCAGAGAGGACGGTGGGAGAGGACGAGCTGAGGCGGCCCGGAGAAGACCGGGCGGAGCAGGAAGCACATTCCACAGAGACGGGAAACACCGCAGCCTCACACACAGTCACCTGGGGACAGAGTGTGTGTTCAGGAGTGTGTATTAGCACCATAAGGCTGAATGTGTGTGTGTGTGTGTGTGTGTGGACACTCACGGTCTGTGTGGTGGAGACAGGGTCCCTCTCAGCTTTGTGCACTGTGAGTGTGAACAGGTAAACCAGGCCAGGATGTAAGTGAGTGCTGAGGAGCGTGACCAGGCTGCTGCTGCTCCCAGAGGATGGACCCACAACCTGAGGCTCTGTTGAGTTCTGAAACAAACACAGTAACAAACCAGACCCCTGTGGCATAAGGTGAGGTAACATAAGGTTCCTGTGATCGGGGGCCTGTACCTGGGTCACAAAGCTCCAGTGATACCACAGCTGCTCCTCCCCTCCCGGCTCCACGTCGGGGTCTTGAGACTCCGAGCCGTCCAGGACCAGGTCAGTGCTGCTGGGCCACAGTCGCCGCGTGCCTCCCTTGATGACGGCGACCAGCGGGGAGTGGATCACTGAGACCTGGACCCTTTGTTGGACACGCAGAGGAGTTCCTTGGAATGAAACTGTGAACACCAGACAGTACCGGCCCACTTCCAGAGTCTGCTTTGGGAGCCAGAGACCGACTGAAGTCACGTCTGTCTGGTTTCTAAGAAAGACTGGATTCTGGGTCCAGGTCTCAGTGCAGTCCGGCTGTCTCAAGACCTCCCACAGGTACGTGGTCTTGTAAGCGAAGCAGTTGAGGTCCACACTTGTTTCAAAGTATCTTGGTCTGGATCTGAAGATCTTGGCCTTGTCCAGGACCAGAGAGACCTGAGGCCTGGAGCAGAGGAGCTCCTTCACCTCAACATGAAGCTGAGTGAGAACATGGCTGATCTGGTTGAAGGCCTTGATGGTGGCGTTGTATGTACCCGGTACACGGTACGTGTGATTGGCTGAGCTCGTGTTTGTGACCAACGATCCAGTGGAATCTCCAAACTCCCAGTGGAAGCTAAGGTTACTCCCTCCGTCGACTTTAGCAGTAAACCAGACGGGGAATCCAGTGAAGACGCTTTGTGAAGCACAGAGAAGCTCCACAGTCCTGACGGGCCGCTGGACTGCAGCTGTGTCCTTCAGCGTCTCAGAGCAGACTCCATTACTGGCCTCCACACTGACAGACAACACACCGCTCTCCGCTAAAGACAAGGTCACTTCCTGTCCCTCTGCCCGGGATGGCTCCGCCCCCTCTAAACCAAGAACCCAAGTGTAGGTGACTGAATGTCCACTTTGAACTTCTGCCCTGAGCTGAATCTCCTTCATGGCTTCCAGACCCTCAGAACAACAGTTCACCAGCCTCAGACCTCCAATCCGCTCCAAGACCACAAGGCTGGAAGTCACCTGGGCGGCACTGACGCTGTTCTGGGCTTTAACTGTGACCCAATGTGTCCCAGCTGGAAGGCTAAGAGTGGAGAACTGTCCCTCCATGATCTGTCCCTCCGTGATCTGTCCCTCCGTGATCTGTCCCTCCATGAGCTGTCCCTCCATGAGCTGTCCCTCCATGATCTGTCCCTCCATGATCTGTCCCTCCTTGGCGTCTTGAATTGAACGGTTGTTGCTGAACGTGATACTGAAGCTCACGTTGCTTCCTCTGGTCACCGCTGCTTTGAACACAACTTTGTCCTCTGTGCAGACAGTGGACTTGCTCACGTTCATCTTTAAACCTTTGATTGCATCTTGGACATTGACAGAGTGAGACAGCGTCTGCCAGCTGAGCCTGTTGGAGACGTTCAGAGACACCTGGTGCGTCCCTGCGTGTGTGAAAGTGTAGACAAAGGTCTGATTGGCCCCTGGTGTGTGTTTGGCACCTTCATCCACTCTCCAGTCCCAGTGAAGGTGGCTGCCCTCGTGGACGAGCCCCCGGAGGGGAACTGCAGTGTGTGTGCTGATGTAAAGGGGCCGTGTCTTCCCGTCAATCACAAAGTCGGCCCCCCTGATCTCCTCCTGGACCTCAAACTGTTTGGTGACGTTGCTGCAGCCCAGGACGTTCTGGACCGAAACCTCCACAAAACAAGTCCCTGCATGGGTCAAAGTGTGGAGGAGGAGCGGCTCCGGTGTCTGCAGGGGTGAAAGGTCAAAGTTCAGATACCAGAAGTACTGGAGGTCAGACCCGGTTACTACGGAAACAGAGAAGTTGACAGGTTTCCCCATAGCCAGGATGTCAGACTGGGTCGTCACGGTTGCGCTTGTCACTCGTTCCACCGCCACCACAGAGAGAACGGTGGAGGCGTGGCCTAACCTGTTAGAGGCTCTAAGCTGGACGCTGATGTTTCCGTGTGTTTCAGCTGAGAGATGAAGCGTCTGCCCGTCTCCGGTCACGTGTGTGTGTGTGGGTGTGTGAGCAGCGAGCCAGTCAAAGGTCACGCTGGAGCCTTTGGTGACTGAAGCAG
This sequence comes from Genypterus blacodes, assembly GCF_046128005.1. NCBI lineage: Eukaryota > Metazoa > Chordata > Actinopteri > Ophidiiformes > Ophidiidae > Genypterus > Genypterus blacodes. The sequence continues at coordinate 19,372 of NW_027467072.1, forward strand.
TAAACAGCGTTTCCTCTTGGGTTGGGATGAATTTCGCCTTCATCACACTCTGACATTCAATCTGAAGACCTTGGATTCTTTCAAACACCTCAACCAGAACGGCCGCCTCCTTCCTGCTCACCTGATTCTGGGCTGTGGCTCTCACCTGAAACACTCCAGGTCTGGGGAAAGTGAATCTAAACTGATGGCTTCCCTGCTGGGCTGTGGTTAAACCGTCCACGGTCCAGTAGAACCCTGTGGTGCTGACGGCACCGCTCACAGCTGTGATGAGGGTCTCCTCTCCTACGGCGGCATAAGGCCGGCTGAGGTGAAGCGTCAGGTCCGACACAGGAAGCAGAACCTGGACCCTGAGAGTCACGGTGTCTCGGCTCACGGCGTTGGAAGCCTGGGCGGTGACGGTGAAGAGACCGGAGGAGGAGAAGACGTGAGACACGTTCCTCCTCTGCTCCTCTGGAGATCCGTCTCCAAAGTCCCACAGCACCGACACGTTGCTGCCTGAGCAGCTGTGGACCCAGAACCAGGCTGAGGTGTGGGCGGTCAGCGTGTGGCTCTGACCATCATGCATCACACTCAGAGCACTCACAGGCCTCTGGACCCTCACAGACGCTCTGGATGCTCTGTGGCTCACTTTGTTGCTCACCTTGACGGATACTTCCTTCTCACCTTCATCCTCAAAGACAAAACATTTCTCTGCACTTCCCAGCACTGACGCCTGACTGGAGGAGGAGGAGGAGGAGCTAAACCACTCAAACTGGTAACCTGAGGCCTGCTGGGGGGAAACCGACGCGTTGAAACAAGCTTCCTGTCCGGACGCCACCACAGCCTGGGGCGCCTGCACACTCAGGTGGGTGATGGGAGCCTGGACACAGATGCTGGTGTTAAAGGATGAAGACGTGATGGAGCTCAGCACGGTCAGACTGAGAGGAAAGACCCCCGGCTCTGTAAACCTGTGGGTGGTTGTGGACTTTCCCCTCACAGGGACCAAAGGTGATCCGTCGCCAAAGCTCCAGTGGAAAGCCAGAGTGGATGTGTTTCCCTTCACCAGAGCGCTGAGCTGGATGTCTGACCCCCTCAGGACGCACTCAGTGGGCAGCACGGCGCTCACGGCCAGCCTGTAGACTTCCAGGCTGACTGAGCCCTGAGCTCGGCTGATGGCGTTGGACACGTTGACGCTCACAGTGTAGTTCCCTGCTGTCTCATAGATGTGGGACACTGAGCCGTGCGTCAGCTTCCTCTGCAGGGAGCCGTCGCCAAAATCAAAATCCCAGATGAGAGCGGAGCCGGCGGCCGCTTCAGCTCTGAGGTGTGCAGCAGAATTCAACTCGCTGGTTCTGCTGGATCTTATAGTTAATCCAGAGATCTCCTCCATGACTTCCAGCAGGATCCAGGCGCTCAGCGCGGTCACAGAGTTGTCTCCTGTTACTGAGACGTTATAAACGCCCGCAGACGCAAAGGCGTGGTCGACTTTAGAGCCGTTACCGTGGACGCCGAAGGTGCCGTCACCAAAGCTCCAGGTGTAGAGGAGGCCGCTGCTGGACGGCTCTGCTGACGCTTCCAGATGGAGGAGCTGATTGACGGAGGACACCAGACGGGAGGAGGAGACGTGGAGGACGTCTAACTGAGGACGGACGCTCAGCGGCATGGACGTCTCAATGCTGTCATACTGGTTGGAGACTTGAACGTGAAGTGTGTAGTCGCCTGCACAGACACAAACACATGATGAGGTTCACATTGGAGCGTTATTGGTGACCTTTGGCCTGACCCTAGGTGTGTTTACGTCGTCAGGTGCTCACCTGGGGTGGAGTAAGTGTGGTTGAACGAGTCCTGGACGTACACGTGTCTCTGTCCTCTCTCCACAGGTCCCTCCATGCTCTGATACGGGGCAGCGTGTGTGTGCGTCACCTCGCTGCTGCCGTCCCCGAAATCCCACCTACAGTACAGAACACATACACACACACACACACACACACACACACACACACACACACACACACACACGGGATGAAGGGAGGATCAAACCAAGAGAGACATGAAGAGAGACGTCAGAGGTCTTTACCTGAAGGTGACGCCCAGAGAGACGTCCGCTCTGACTCTGAGGGTGTAGGAGTGTGTGGCAGACACACCTACCACCTCCCTGACTGACAGGAAGTGGGGCTCGGCCATCGGGCTCATCTCCTCAGCAGTCAGGAGGATCTGCTGGCTCTCAGAGCTCACAGGGTTGGAAGCTGTTACCTGGAATAAACACAGGTGTCTCACTCAGACAGCCTGGGGAATATGAGCTCAGTAGAAGAAGAGTTCCTGTCTTACCTTGATCTTATACTCAGCAGGCTTCTGGAACACCACACTGTAGGAATCTCCTTCATGAGCAAACATCTCCAGGTTGTCAATCACCCAGATGAATGAGACAGAGGAGCCCAGCTCCACTTTGGCCGCAAACGACTGAGATGTAGAAGAAAAGTATCAAATCAAAGTTGTGAGAGGAAATCTGACCTGAGATGAGATGAGATGTGTGTGTTCTGACCTGTGAGGTGTGTGTGAGGATCCTCAGGCGTCCATGCGGCTCCACGCTCAGGCCGCTCACCGCCTGGTAGCCACAGACCGTCAGCCCCACGCTCTCAGCCCTCTGCTCCTTCACGGCTGTGATGTTCAGTGAGTTCACTCCCACTGACGGCAGCAGAAGAGTCACAGAGGAGAACCAGGCATCGGGGGCTCGGCTCTCACAGTCCGGCCAGGAATCAGACACCTTCTCTGGGCAAGATGGCAGGAAGGGGACCCCGGTCTGGAGCACTGGGTTGGACCAGGAGCTTGTGGCTTTGTGTCCAGATGAGACCTGGACAACAATGAGTGTCGGGATGTTGATCTGGACGTGGATCTGGTTGTCTTCATCAGGAGGGGGGTGAACTACATGAAGCCCAAACCCAGACCTCAGAGCTGGGCCGGTTAGGGCCCCGGTGTGAGGGGCTGCCGTGGCCCCTGTGGAGCCCAACACGTCCTGGTCCCGCCCTGTGCTCCTGTGCTGAGCGTCCACAGACAGCATCCTCAGGTCACACACCACCCCGTCCACCCACTGCCCCCCCTCAGGTAGGGAGGTGAGGCCCCCCTCCCACCAGCCTCCCCTCTCACCCCCCTGGAGGGAGAGGTAACTCTGGCGCCAGGGCGAGCGGAGGGAGACGTCAGCGTCCAGACAGTGGAGGAAGCTTCCTGCGTGTCGGGTGTGTTGTAAGGCCACGATGTCATCAGGGTACAGCAGGATCTCCCTCTCTGGAAGCTCCAACTAGGGTTCACAACATGCAGAGGCATAAACATGGAGCTCATGTCTTCATCTCTCCCCACTCCACTTTCTTTCCACTCACACTTATAGTTGTCAGTTCAGAGCTGGGGTTCACTCTGAGAGGCAGATCAGCCACCAGGTGGTAGAAGGGCGGTACTGCAGGGTATCTGGGCGGTAGGTCGTACTTGTGGCCTCCGGCTGCAGGGTCGTAGGGGCTGCAGGGGCTGGAGGTGGACAGGCAAGCCTCCAGCAGGTGGCACCAGTACCGCCCCACGCTGCAGCCCCCTGTGGTGTTACACAGCGGCACAGCCGAGCAGCAACTGAACGGGTTCAGCAGGAAGCTGCAACCTGGAAAGCAGAAAAAGAAGAAGAAGAAGTTAAACCAGTTTACCAAATTTTTACCCCAAACCTCGACCCATTAGCTGTGATACCTGGTGGCACCAGGTGTTGGCTCGGGCTGCAGTATGGCCGCAGGACCTGAAGGCGGGCCAGAGTAGATACTGGACCGGGCTGGACCACCAGATCCACCGATACCAACCGACCCGCATGACTGAACCACAGGCCAGGGAACAGCTGCATCTGTGGGCATCAGGGGGACGGAGAGAAGAGAAGAGGGAGAGAAAGAAGCTCTCTTCATCAGTGTGAGTGTAAGATGGAACTACAGCTCTGAGGTGGAAGCTTCACTGACCTCTGCTGTGATTGGCCGGATGCTTGGGGCGGTGGGCAGCGTGTGTGTGTGTGTGCTGGCGTAGACGCCGCTCATGAGAACCGTTCCTGTCAGGTAACTGTCCAGCGACGGCAACCAATCTGCACAGAGAGACATTAACATTCAGGAGTGGACTCGGCCTTGGCGGAGGTATGAACTCCCCCGGGATCAGTCATGTTTATCTCATGTGATCTGGCGTCGGTCGTACCGGTGACTTGTCGCTCACAGAGGAAGCGGTGCTGTCCGTCACATTTGGTCCTCCTCCACTGTCCCCGTGTCCCCAGGGCCGTCTGCTCACAGAGACGTTGACCCTCGCCGCCTCCCGTCCAATCAGGACTGGCCGGCTCCACTGCTCCACCCTGATCCTCCGCCGCCCTCATCCACACCCACACCGCCGCTTTCCTAACGCAGACACAGCCGGGTTAAGCTCTTTGAGGTCATGACCTCAGTAAAGGTGAGGTCCTGTGACTCCGTGTGCTGGAGGGACTCACGCTGGGAAAGAGTCCTGGATGAAGGTCTGGAGGTCTGGACCCCCGGCAGCAGCCAGGTCGCCTCCAGGCGTCTGTCGGCACCGCGCCTGAGCCTCGGGCCACGACGACGTCATCTCAGAGAGCCAATAGCATCGCAGGCCGGCCAGATGGACCCGCCCACCCTTTGGACACGGAACCGTCTCTGAAGAGGGAACGTTCAGGGAATCAAGGTTCTGTTACCATAGAAACACTCACAGTAGACAGTTTTGTTTTGTGTAATGAAACCACAATGAAATACACACACACACACACACACACACACACACACACAAACACACACACACACACACACACACAGACACACACACACACACACCCTGAAGCTGCTGCATGAATCACAGGTCGGCGGTGCAGTCAGTGATTCTCCATGGTTACCACACGGCCTACTTAACAGGGTCAACTTGAGAATCCAAGTCTAAAAAGTTCTGATCCCAGGAGCTTCTCACCTGCTGCTGTGCTGATGAAGACCACTAAGCTCCACAGCAGAGCCTTCATCCTCCTCCAGACCGGATCCCGGCCCAGGTCCAGGCTCTCCCGTGGCCTCAGAGCTGCCTGTCTGTCTGCTCAGAGTCAGGCGTGGAGCTCCTGTAGACGCTGCCAGTTAAGCGCTGTGTCCTCCTCTCTGTCCCTCGTCCTCGTCCTCATCCTCTCTCTCTCTCTGACACTCTGCTCCCCCCCTGCTGACACACAAAGACAGGGTGAGTTATGGCCCTGTGCTTGTTTTAAAGGCCACTTCCCTGAGCGCCTGGCCGACTCCTACTTTGTCTCTGGGCAACAGGCACAGAAGCCGAGTGGACACAAGAGGCCCGTCCAGGCTCATTAGCATGTCGTAAACCGCCCGGGGAACGCCACCGTCGCCCACAGAGTCGCTCACAGAGACGCTCACAGAGGCAGACTGGCTCACTGAGGCTCCTGGGAGATAACAGGACACAGATCTCCTTTTTACTCCAACTACTTTGGTCCTTTTGTATCAAACATACTTTCTTACTTCAGTTAAGAAAGTCAAAGTTCTCTCTACAGTTCAGACTGAATGCTTCAGTGTAGTTCTGACTGACTGGAGCCACAGCACCTAAGCTTCCCTATAGGCTCTGCTTACACTTGAGCCCTGAATCAACCACCTATAGATGATGTAGATGAAAGCAGTGGATATTTGTCTTATTATTCTACTTTGTCTTTTAATCTTTTGTCTACATTGAAACTTTTAATGCCTGCATGAATAGATTTAGCATCTAGCCTGATATTTGTATGAAATGTGCTTCATAAAGATCCATTTGTACTTCCTTGGTTCTCTGGTTGCAGCCTCATTGGTGTGATGACCTGAGGAGGGTGTGATCAGTGATGTTGTGTTGTGTGTTGTGTGTTTGTGCTGGGAGCAGTCGTCCTCTGTTCTCATGCAGTTTGCCCTCAAACTGTTGAACCACGAACACTGTGACCTCATTAGAGACTCACAAAAACTCTGTGACGCAGAAGAATCAGCCTGGGTGTAAAGGAGGGAGGGAACAAGGGAGGGAGGGGAGGGAGGAAGGGAGGATGCCACCCGGGTTGCCTGGCGATGGAACAGAAGGTCACTCGACAACTGTCAGTCCAGGGGAACAGAGGCCTCTCACTCTGTTAGGAGATACTTTGTGGTGTGTGTCTCATTTATGGAAGTTGCAGTGCTGTGATGTTTGAGCTTCACCTGGCAGAGCTGAAGGCCTCTGACTGAACTCTTATCACCTCTTTGTTCTCATAACATTTGCACATTTTTCTGAAAACTTCCCTGTAATCTCACTGTAATCTTTCTGTCCCAACTCTTGGTCGTAGTTTTGACACAAACATTTCAGTAAAGTCTTTATTTTACTTTACATTAAATAATTGGTGCGGTACAAATAAACATTTGGACTGGATACTTTAACATCCGTGTTAGTACCTGCTCCGGCCAGCAGAGGGCGACATGCAGCCGCCTGAGTGTGAAGGACGTCAAAGCGCTGAGCAGGAAGAAGACGCAGGAAGAACATGGCAGCTGATGGTGACACATCCTGTAAGGTAATGTAAATAAACACAACACTACAGCCGTAAACAGCTTTAACACGAAGATAAGCGATCGATCTCGGATCAGTTGATGTGTAATCGACCATCGGCGGAAGCAGCAGCCGGACGCTTCCTGCATGTTTGTGTGTAGAGAAGCACATAAGCGTCCTAATGCGGCGGTTACGTCTGATCCCTTACGCGTCTATGAGCCGAACGTTACATCACATCTGAAATGTTTGAGAAACGAACCGGTGTCGTGATCGATCAGAAGCTTTGGTGCGTCACGACGGGAAGCGGATAACGGAACAGACGATCGGCGCGCGCCTGCAAGTTTCACCGAGTGCCGGAGGTCAAATGTACAAGAAAATGATCTCATCCGACTCAATGTATAGAAACTCTCTCTACTGCAGTGGTTCTCAAACTTTTTCTCTCGAGCCCCCCTTTTATAGATTTGTTTTTCGCGGCACCCGATGTAAAGAAATATCCCCTCTGTAAGCGGGGACGACCTATAAGGGTGGAACGATTTATATCGCGTTATCTCGCCCGGTGCCGGTATAAAACGACATAAAACCCGGTTGAACCCGGTTTTTATATCGTGTATATAAAACCCGGTGCCGGGTGCCGCGAAAAACTTCTGATCTGTAAAAGGGGGGCGCGAAAGAAAAAGTTTGAGAACCACTGCTCTACTGTTTAAACATACACTGCACAGACCCACATGAGTGTGAGCGGTTTAAGTTCAGTCTGCAGGAACATCAGAGTCACTCTGCAGCATCCGGAGCTGAAACACTGGGGTCAGATATGCGGATCAATATCATAATAATAAGGCTGTAAACACGAGCTCACACTTATTCATTCTCCTGATGCTGGTTGGTGGTTAGACATGTATGTATAAAAGCATGCTACTTTGAAACATTTTAGCCCATTTGAATTGTTTTTGTTTTATATTAGTATTAATAGAAATCCTGTATTCAATTTAAATGTCTTTGTAAAGCTCACACACATCCAGATGTGGATCAGTTTCAGGATCAGAATCCTCTGTGAGTCTGATATTGTCCATTCTGTAACAGCTGTACCGAGGCCTTACCATAGCTGCGGGGTTGTGTGTGTGTGGTTGTGTGTGATCAGGCCTCTGCTGGATGCATCCTCTGTCTTCATGTCTTCCAGAAGGTTCTATGCTCCACCTGAAGACCTCAGAGGAAGAAGAGAGCAGCCGTGAGATCTGTGGGCTCAGACACGCCGTGCTGCAAGACGATGACCGGCTCCTCCACGAGATGCTCAGCCAGGAAATCTACAAGAGTCTCATCAACTGCAGAGGCGGCTGGGGCGTCGCCGGCACGCCGCTCCACGCCGCCGTCTCCAAAGGCCACCTGAGCTGCCTGCAGGTCCTGCTCGCTCATGGCGCCGTGGTGGATTGTGTGGACGTCAAAGCCCAGACGCCTCTTTTCGCCGCCGTCCGTGGGAAGTACCTGGAATGCGTCTTGGCGCTCCTCACAGCCGGCGCCAACCCCAACGGCAGCTCGACCAACAACTGCTCCCCCGTCCTCACCGCCGCCAGGGAGGGCGACGTCGCCATCCTCAAGGAGCTGCTCAGCCACGGCGCCGAAGTTAACTCCCGCTCCAAAGTTGCCCTCTGGAGCTCCAGTGCCAGAGTTTCCAGCGGGCCGCTGTACCTGGCCGCTGTTTACGGACACATGGAGTGTTTCAAACTGCTGCTGCTCTACGGAGCCGACCCAGATTACAACTGCACAGAAGCAATGCAACTGAACAACAACAAGCAGCCCAAGACAGTGCTGGAGATGTGCCTGAGGCACGGCTGCGGCGTGGAGTACGTCCAGCTTCTCATCGACTTTGGCGCAAACGTCTACCTCCCCACGCTCATCATCGAGAAGTCCACCAAGCAGAACGAGGCCGTGGAGCTGCTCCTACGGGAACGAGGTGCTTTCACCACAACATGCACACTAACAGGGCTGCTTCAGTCACACTGAATCATGAGAGAGTGTGTGAGTGTGTGAGTGTGTGAGTGTGTGAGTGTGTGTGTGAGCGTGATCAATGTATCACGTGTTGATTAGATCCTCTTCATCATGTTGCATTTCTAAATGGCCTCTAGGTCTCAGACCTGTGTGTATAGGTCCTGGAGGTCAGACTCTATGTAGGTCAAGTGTCTTACTCCTTTAGTAACCATGTGGTAATCAGCAGATATGAATGTTCCACAGAATCAAAGGACAGCATTGTGTCTGAACTCTCTGCAGTAACTCTCTTTAATGACTTTGTCTCACTGTCCTCTCCTTTGCCTACAGGAAGCCCCATGGCCTTGACCTCGCAGTGCCGCCTCGCCGTCAGAAGATACCTGAAAAAGATCAACAAGATCCACAGCATCGAGCAGCTGGAGATGCCGCCCAGACTCATCAGCTTCCTGCAGCACCGGCAGCTCCCGCTCGCCCTTCTCTAGCTCCCGGTCTCACTTTGTTAGCTTTGATTTGATTTGTTGTTGTGTTCCTCTGTTCATTTCTTAATTTAAAACCATAAACGGTGGCTCAGCGGTGAGCTCAGCCATGTTCTCCTGTTTGTGCTGCACAGCTGGATCCTGTAGATTTGATTATTAAAATGAATGATTTCAGGTTGTGCCTTGTCATGTTTCAGTATTTCCTCCTTAGTCAAACTTTAATGTGGCTGACTCATTCATGAGTCCCTGAACGCACCAGCCCATATGTTGTGTCCTTGTGGATCCTGAATGCAAGAGCGCCGATGTGGCCCGGCTGTTTCCACACTCGCCTGCTTCCTGGCTTCATCACACTCATACACACTTTTTTACTAATTACTAATCTTACTGACATGTATGAGCTTTTCCATCGGGGGCGCCTGGATCCTGCTGTGATCAGGATCAGTGTGGCAGGAGGAGGACACTCCCAGCTGAGCCAGACCCTGGAGGTGTGTATGTGACATCATCTCAGAGGTCTGGACCTTGGTGACCTCATAGTTGTCCTGGGCCGTGCTGATGACTCAAACCACGGAGTGTGTAAAGGACTAATCAGGAAACTGTCCCCAGCCTCAGGTAACTTTACAGCTGCTTGCCTTCTGTACTGCAGGACATCAATGGCTTCTCTATCGGTTGAAGACCTCTCCTGTTCTGTCTGCTGTGAGATCTTTCAGGAACCTGTTGTTCTGTCATGCACACACAGTTTCTGCAAAGGCTGTCTGCAGAAATGGTGGCGAGAAAATGAGTTACACAACTGTCCGCTGTGTAAGAGGAGATCTTCCATGAGCGACCCTCCAGTCAGCTTGGTGTTAAAGACCCTGTGTGAGTCCATACAGGTGAGGGATCAGAGAGCTTCATCAGACTCTGAACATCTCTGCAGCCTGCACAATGAGAAGCTCAAGCTCTTCTGTCTGGACCACCAGCAGCCGGTGTGTGTCGTCTGCAGAGACTCCCTGAAACACAGCACCCACAGCTTCAGACCCATTGATGAAGCTGCACAGAAAGGCAAGCAGGAACTCCAGGCCTCCCTGAAGAAGCTCAAAGAGAAGCTGAAGCTCTTTGAAGGATATGAAGGAGGCCTCGATCAAGCAGCAAAATACATCAAAGTCCAGGCCCGACACACAGAGAGGCAGATTAATAAGGAGTTCAAGAAGCTTCACAGGTTTCTACAAGATGAAGAGGTGGCCAGAATGGCTGCACTGAAGGAGGAAGAGGAGCAGAAGATTGAGAAGATGAGGGAGAAGAGTGAGGCTGCGAGCAGAGAGATAGCAGATCTCTCACACTCAATCAGAGCCACAGAGGAGGAGCTGAGATCTGGAGACATCTTGTTCCTGCTCCACTACAAGGCTGCAGTGGAGAGAGCCCAGCGGCGCCCCCTGCTGGACGAGCCAAAGCTGGACTCAGGAGCTCCAATAGAAGTGGCCAAACACCTGGGCAACCTGAGCTTCACCATCTGGAGCAAGATGAAGGAGATGGTCTCCTACACTCCTGTGATTCTGGACCCAAACACCGTCCATCAGCAGCTGGCCCTGTCTGAAGAGCTGACCACTGTCACTATCGTATAATTCAATCATCAATTTCCGGAGGCAGTTGAGAGGCCGCTTCTTTATTCGGTCACTCATGAGAGATGCTTCACAGTTCTCAGTGAATACACGAAGACGTGTACAGTCCACAAACTGCTTGAATGTGAGCAGTGTCGCGGCCAGAGAAGTCCCAAGATTTTGCGATGAATGCCTCCGGGAATAGCAGTTCCACCACCTTTTGTCTTGCCACCTTACAGGCAGCCACCTCAGCTTGATCGGTAGTCCGGAGGTCTCCATCAGTCTCTCAGGCGGCATCATTCGTGGGCGAGTCCAACCTGCTGGAAGCCGCCGCAAAAGTGGAAGGAACTCAACCAGCCGGACCCGGGATGAGACCCAGCGCGCCATCGATACAAAGAAACAGGTAAGTGTTATCTAATGACTGCATTCAGGCGGCGGTAGGTACTCGTCCTTCATCCTCTGTAGCACCACTGTCCTCTGACGGACGGGTTGTGCAGACCCGTTGTCCATCTTGTGTGGAGTTGGTCTCCTACGTCTACCAGGGCCCAGCAGGGAGGGGTGAGCGTCCAGCCGACACTGACACGCTCAGGTGGTTCCATTCAGGTATCCCACTTCTAACATTTTGATAATGCAAATAAGAAAAGTGCGTTTGCTCTCTGACCCCTGAGCAGAGTGTCCTGAAGCTTGAAGGTGACTGGAGGAACGGTGTTCTCATCCATGATGTCGTCTCATTCATGACCAACTGTGACATCATTGGTGATGTCATTATGCTGCTTGGTTCCTTCAGGTCTTCAGGTCATTAACAGCTCATGATGTCATTCCCCTGACACGCTCCTGTGATTTCATTCAGCCATGCAAATAAACAATAAATTCCCTCTAATTGCTAGTTAGTATTTTATTATGTGTATTTTAATACTGCGTGTTTGCTGCTTTGGTTTATTTGATCTCTGGACGTTTTCAACCTCTTGACTACACACTTTGAAGTTGTCACGATGACATAATGCCTGAGGTCTGGACCCCGGTGACCTCATCGCTGGCCTGATGACTCAGACCACATGTGTGTGTTAAGGACTAATCAGGAAACTGTCTCCAGCCTCAGGTAACTTTCCAGCTGCTTGCCTTCTGTACTCAAGGACCAACATGGCTTTTGCATCAGATGACGACCTCTCCTGTTCCATCTGCTGTGAGATCTTTAAGGAACCTGTTGTTCTGTCATGCACACACAGTTTCTGCAAAGGCTGTTTGCAGAAATGGTGGCGAGAGAACGAGTTACACAACTGTCCGCTGTGTAAAAGGACTTCAGCCACTGACCCTCCAGTCAGCTTGGTGTTAAAGACCCTGTGTGAGTCCTTCTTACATGTGAGGGATCAGAGAGCTTCATCAGACTCTGAACATCTCTGCAACCTGCACAATGAGAAGCTCAAGCTCTTCTGTCTGGACCACCAGCAGCCGGTGTGTGTCGTCTGCAGAGACTCCCTGAAACACAGCACCCACAGCTTCAGACCCATCGATGAAGCTGCACAGAAAGGCAAGCAGGAACTCCAGGCCTCCCTGAAGAAGCTCAAAGAGAAGCTGAAGCTCTTTGAAGGTTTTAAGAGAACCTTTGATCAAGCAACGAAACACATCAGCGTCCAGTTCCAGCACACAGAGAGTCAGATTACTGAGGCGTTTAAGAAGCTCCAAAAGTTTCTACAAGATGAAGAGGAGGCCAGAATGGCTGCACTGAAGGAGGAAGAGAAGCAGAAGATGGAGAAGATGAGGGAGAAGAGTGAGGCTGCGAGCAGAGAGATAGCAGATCTCTCACACTCAATCAAAGCCACAGAGGAGGAGCTGAGATCTGGAGACATCTCGTTCCTGCTCCACTACAAGGCTGCAGTGGAGAGAGCCCAGCGGCGCCCCCTGCTGGACGAGCCAAAGCTGGACTCAGGAGCTCCAATAGACGTGGCTAAACACCTGGGCAACCTGAGCTTCACCGTCTGGAGCAAGATGAAGGAGATGGTCTCCTACACTCCTGTGATTCTGGACCCAAACACCAGTCATCACAAGCTGGCCCTGTCTGAAGATCTGACCACTGTGACCCACAGACAGAATCAGAAGCTGCCTGACAACCCAGAGAGGTTTAACAGGCTGGTGGCTGCTCTGGGCTCTGAGGGCTTCGACTCAGGGACTCACAGCTGGGACGTAGAGGTGGGAGACAATCCACACTGGGGACTGGGTGTGTTCTCAGAGCTGTCCCAGATGAAGGGGATCCCAAAGTCTGGTGACTGGAGGATCATCCTCTACCAGGGTAAATACACAGCCATCTTCTGTAACCAGTCCATCCAGCTGAGACTGAAGAAGAAGCCCCAGAGGATCAGAGTGCATTTAGACTGGACCCATGGGAAGCTGTCCTTCTTTGATCCTGATTCTAAAGCAAAGATACACACCTTCACACACACATTCACAGAGAGGGTGTTTCCATTCATAAGCTCTCTGAATGAACAACCGCTGAAGATTCTGACATTCGACATTTCAGCAGAAGCCAGACTGCGGTCCTACAGTCCGGCTACGCTTCCGGACCGGAATTGAAATTGAGACGCGAGGTGGCGTGTTGGGAAACATACGTGACGATCTGTAAGTGTTCAGTGAGAGTGAGGACGGAGAGTTAGGACTCACCTTTGGTCTCCTGCCGTCCTCAGGCCCCGCAGAGGTTCCTCTCTTCATCCCTTCATCGCTCGCTCCCCTCACAGAAAACAGAACACACCGGTCGCTCCTGAAATGAATTTAATTTCCTCCCACCACAAAAAATAACAAGAATAAACGGAAATGGACTCCAAAGCAAAAGAGCCGACTGCAGGATCTAAGGGCCACATGGAGAAGAAGCAGACAGGTATGTAAACAGGTCAATGACTTGGTTGGTTACTTATTAGAAGCTTTACATGTGCAGGGAAACACTCTGGTTTGGTTTAGGACACTTTGATAAACAATGTGTTGCTTTCATGACTGCTTTAATAACAATAAACATCTTAGTTTTGGGGTTCAGATCCGTTTGATATGTGAGTGTGTAAGATCACAAACAATCAGTACCACCATGATTCATCTACAGGTCCACAGGTCTATTAGCGACCCAATCAAACAACATACTTCATGGATTTGTAATGTAGGACGTGAGATTCAGTTTCATCCTCTCCACCCAAACATTCACATCCAGCATGGGGAGTGGAGAGGAGCTGTGAAAAAGATCCATCTTTCCAACAAAGTCAAAATAAAATTAGTTTAAGTTAAAAGTCACTTGTACAGCATCTTACAAAATCCTTTTCACTTGGGAAATTCAAGTAGCGACAATAGTAGCAGAATAATCAGTGTTTGATAATCCAAACACTTCCTTTGGTCCCTTCCTTCACTCTGAGGTCTGCAGCATTGTGACAACATCACGGCTATGCGGGGTAGTGTTGCTTGGGTTGTCAGGGCGACGTCAGCCCAGCCCCACGTCCAGCGACATCATCACAACGAAGCCCAGGATGGCGGTCCAGGACGCCAGCTTCCCGTTTCCGCTGGTGAGTCAAAGGAAGCGCGGGTCAGTTGGCGAGGAAGAGTTTGAGGCGATGATGCTCACTGGGTTCTTCCTCACTCGTCATCACTCTCTCTGTGCCACCTCACCTGACTTGGGCCTCGGGTATGATGTCATCCACCACCACGTAGACCATCGCCCCGGCGGCGAACGCCAGCGCGTACGGCAGCAGAGGTTCTGCCAGAACCACGGCCAGCGCCCCGAGCACCCCGGCCACCGGCTCCACCATGCCGCTCAACTGGCCGTACCTGGAGGGGGGAAACACGCATCAGACACAGATCACCACAGACCGTGACATCGCTTTGTTCCCCCGCCGCACAACAGCGCCACCTGCTGCATGTCTGAGCAAACACTGATGTCACACCTACAAGACTGAAGAGAAGGATGTGACACACACCAACCCACACACACACACACACACATCTCCTCCTACCAGAACGCTCTCCACGTTGACATGCCTGAACCTCGGAGCGGCAGGCTCACCGCCAGGCCTTCTGGGAAATTCTGGATGCCGATGCCCACGGCCAAATTTCTGAGGGGTTTAGAAACATGAAGACTCAAAGGGTTAATCTGTATCTCTATGGGAACCAAACAACCTCACACACTCCAGCGTAGATTAGACACAGACATCTACAGATCCATTTGGTCGGTCCTCTAACTTTACTTGTCCACCTGAACGTCCTGGACGTCTCTGAGCTCCGCCTCCCTCAGCTGGGTGTTCCTGGCTGCAGTGTGAACCCTTCACCACTAGATGTCAGCAGAGGGCTGTGATGTTCTCACCGCTCTGAACTCACAACCTGATGATTCCACCCAGAAGAAGGAGAGCAGCTGAAGGTCCAGCATGCATCATCACCTTCCTCACCAGGGAGTGGAGTGATGTCATATGGTTCTTAATGTGAGGATCATTAAGGTCGTTGTGATGAATGTGGTCTCACTGCTGAGCCTTCAATCAAAGCCCTCAGAGTGAAGAGGTGAAGGATAGAGCGTCACATCCAGAGCATCCAGCCGCTCCTTCATTCATTACATCACCAGAGCACACGTTCAGATCTCTATTTCCATGTTAATTAGATTCATTGTGCGGCCCAGGGAGCTCGCCTTGGCCTGCCTGTGATTGATGACATCACTGAGGCTCTCTGCAGCCGGGGTGAGAGTGAAGTCTGGAGCTGGCTTACAACAAAGTTAGAACAGAGCTGAGGGACGACTGATGGATCAGAACCAAGGCTCAGCTGTGCAGTGGACTCACCAAAGTAAACACCAAAGACTAAACCAAAGGGGGTCTGGAGATCAGGTCTTAGGTCTAAGGTGGGTCATGATCTGTGTTTTCTGTCTTACCTGGCGCTCTCAAAAGTGGCGGACGAGGTTTTTCCAATGGCACCGAATCCAACGCCCACAGCCAAGCCCTCTGCAGAAGAGAGACACACATCACTGTCACCTTCATCATCATCATCATCATCTGTCACTTGGACTAAACCTGAAGTCAACACTGGAAGAGAGGATGGAACTGAACGGCTACATGCTGTAACTAAGAGCAGGAGTCACACGGCAGCTTCAGGTGCTTCAGGTGCTTCAGGTGCTTCAGATGCTTCAGGTGCTTCAGGTGCTTCAGGTGCTTCAGGTGCTTCTTTCCTCCAGCGTGTGGCCATCTTCTGTCCCTCATGTCTCATACCTGATGGACGTCACGCATGCTGTACATTTACATCTGCTCTGTGTGTGTGTGTGTGTGTGTGTGTGTGTGTGTGTGTGTGTGTGTTCAGTTCGTCAGAGAAGAGAGAAACAGCGTTACGCCTCCTGATGAGCAGTCGAGGGCCGTCAGCCGCTCTGTAATTAGCAAATCTAAAGAGGCTCATTTACTCATTAAGGAATAAGGTGAAGAGGAGGGAGAGTCTTCATCAGGCCACAGAAACAAGCAGGCCTGAAGTCTGACAGCCGCCAGCCCGACATCATGCCCAGGCCTCCTGCCCCCTGCTTCCTGCTTCCTGCCTCCTGCCTCCTCTCCTCACACCGTTAGCGGAGGACACACAGAGCAAACGGCGGAGGAAGGCTAAGACGCCGGCGTGTGACATCGCTCTTTACCAAACCACCATCCATCATCTGGCCCCCAGCCGGCGCCGCCGAGGATGCGGACGGGATGGATTCTGTTGCTCAATTAGGTCTGTGCGGGGGCGGACCTGTGGCGGCGGGAGGCTGAGCTGCCAGGTGGGATTGATGGCCGCTGCTTCTTTGGCCTCTCGGATGAACGGCCAAACGTCTTCCACTCTATTTCCCCCTCCAGTGAACTGCACCTTTATTTTCTTCTTCTTCTTCTTCTGCTGCTGCTTTTTCTTCTGCTTGTGTCGCTAACCCTCCTGCAAAGCACGCAGGAAGTCACTTCTGCCCCACGGCGCCTCTGCTGCATCCATCAACGAGGAACACAGAGGTGAGGTGAAGCTTCAGGCCTGAAGCTTCCACACACTCCTTTACAAAGCGTGTGTGTGTGTGTGTGTGTGTAATAGAAACCTCTTAATGAATTGCTCTTTTAAATTTAATTGCATATGGAGTTTGGTTGATTACTTCCAAGTCTTTGCTTCACGTGTCTCCAATTTGCTCGGCGCCGACTCTTCATGCAGCTAACAATCGCTCATCACCATGGAAACAACGTAGCGGCAAGCTTGTTGCAGATCGGAAGTCGATTAGGTCCGACCGGAGGAAATCATTCAAATCCTCCCAAGCCGCCTCTCCATCAATCAGCAGGTGGCGCTCTGATGGAGGCGGATCGATACACGTCTATAGCTCCACCAAGTGTGTGTGTGTGTGTGTGAGGTTAACGCCGACGCTCGCTCTCACCTGGGATGTTGTGGATGGTGATGGCGAGGATGAGGAGGACGATGCGCCGCCAGCTGCTTCCCGTCTGCCCCGCTCCTTCCTGTTGTCTGCCTCCTGTGTCCTGCCCCTCGCCGCCCCCCGAGGACGCCCCCTTCCTTCTCTGGTACACCTCGCCGTTTTCTGCCTTATCTACATGACAGAAGAAGAAGAAGAACGCAGTTAGGAACGGTTTAACAAGAAACAGGAAATGACAACGACGAACGAGGCTAATCTTTCAATGTCCAGGCTTGTTCGGCCTTGGTGGAGGTATGAACTCTAACGAGGGGACCCTCTGGGCGTCTTCCAAAGCCGCAGCAGCAGCGTAACCGTGGTGATATGGCGTGTGCCTGACTCGGATCGCGCCTTCTCTCTCTGTAAAGGTGAAAACTGGGTCAGCGCATTGTCATGGCGACCGGACACGGGGCTCGTTTTCCCTTCCATTCTTATATTTTCTTCCTCCATCTGTTAGCGTGCAGCGCTGCCTCGTGTCCATCCAGCAGGCAGAGCACATCCTCATCTTCATCTTCATCTTCTCAGCTGTGTTTTCCTTCAGTGGGAGCAGAAGAAGAAGCGTTAAAGCAGCGGGACGTCCACCAGGTGAGACGTGGGCGGGATCAAAGTGAGACGCACAAGGACGTCCAGTGTCCAGCAGAAGGAACCGTCCTGACAAACAGGCTTCAAAGAGACACGGCTGAATAAAGCTTCCATTAGGGTGACGCAACACTGTGTGTGTGTGTGTGTGTGTGTGTGTGTGTGTGTGTGAGCTGCTGGCCTTCATCAGCATCACACACTTCTCTCCTCAGACGCGTGCTGTTGTCCCTCATCTCTCTGCTGCTGCTGATCCACATCTTAGTAAAGGAGGAGAAACTTCCCTTTGCCTCCCCAGCAGAGTGACTTTGATGGACAGACTGATCCATCAGAGAGCTCTCCTGCTGTGGAGCGACGCCTCAGAGCTTCAGATCAACCAGCCGGTTCTGCACGAGGCTTCAATAAGCACATTTAAAAAAGGATCAAACGGATCAAAGTGTTTTTCTGCCAAAGCTTCTGCAGCGTAAACAGTTTGTGACGTGAGGGAGGGATGGCAGAAGCTCAGTTAGTAGGGCTTTCACTTGGGAACCGGAGGGTCGGCCGGTTCGAGTCCCTGCCCAGATGCCCCTGAGCAAGGCACCAAACCCTCAATTGCTCCCCCCTCTGTAATGGGTGGTAATGTAATGTAATGTAGGTCGCTTTGGATAAAAGCGTTTGCTAAATGATCGTAATGTAATGTAATGTGACAAGATCAGTCTGCCTGTGAACAGCACCGCCGTGCGATGGACTCATCTCAAGATCCTCTACAAAGCCTCACACAGACACACACACACACAGACACACCCAGACACACACACACACTTTGTTTTTGCAGTTTTGAGAGTCGCACGATTCTAATTTTCTTGCTTGTTGAGGAGCCGATGTGAGGGATGAAGAGGATGCAGAGGATGAAGAGGATGGAGGTGGGTGAGCACTAATGAGCGCAGCATATTCTGGGCGCACTTACTTGTTGCACTTACACGGCGGCAATGCCGGAGCAGGTAGGAGTGCGTGTGTGTGCATAAACATGTGAGAGCCTCAGAGGACAAACAACATGGAGGACGACAAAGGGAGAGAGAGAGAGAGAGAGAGAGAGAGAGAGACAGACAGACAGACAGACAGACAGACAGACAGACAGACAGACAGAGAGAGAGAGAGAGAGAGAGAGAGAGACAGAGAGAGAGACAGAGAGAGAGAGAGACAGAGAGAGAGACAGAGAGAGAGACAGAGAGACAGAGACAGAGACAGAGACAGAGAGAGAGACAGAGAGAGAGACGCTGTGCTTCTAAGCCAGGCATTAAAGTGTGTGTCCACCTGGCTGTGAGTGAAGCCAGGTGGATCTCTCTCTCTCTCTCTCTATTTCTCTCTCCTTGACCTGCTGACCCTGCATCATCCTCTTCTTCGCTCCACTGCTCGCCTGTTATCACCCTCCTCTTCCTCCTCCTTAGTTTCATGCTTCAGATGCTCCTCTTCATCCTGTCTCACTGTCTGTGTTGAGAACATTGTTCCTGTTTATTCCAATATGGCTATAACACACACACACACACACACACACACACACACACACACACACACACACACACACACACACACACACAAACACACACACACACAGCTTTCACCTGCTGTCTTTCCTGAGTGCTCATTAGCAACAGCCGCTCCAGCATCCGATACCACGCCATCCCATAATACACAACAAACAGTCATTCATTACTATCACACACACACACACACGCACACACACACTCAGCATCCATCATTCTTTCTTCCATGTTTAATAGTGATGCTTGCAGCTCTGTTTACCGCTCTGCCTCTAAGGGGAGCTGGATGCTCTGCTTAAGGCTTTACAGGGCTATCAGACATGACAGTAACTACCCCCCCCCCTGTCCTGCCCCCTTCCGTGTGCCTGGTGCTGCAGCGCCACACGCTGGACAGTCTGGGTTCTGGGCTCTGGTTTGACGGTGTGAGGGGTGAGCATGAATCACCTCTGGAGCCTTGACAGCCCACATTCATTACAGTCAGGCAGGCGGTGGACTGTGATTACTGACATTATCAGGCACGGAGGTACTAATGGACCTTTACACGCCGTAAGTGGCGGCGCCCCGGCCTGTCAGTCACAGCCAAACACAGAGCGGCGGGTCAGGTGGGTGTGGAGCGAGCGCTTACCACCAATCAGAAGGAACACAAGGGGGGGGAAAGGGATGGAACAGAAAACGCATGCAGGAAATGGAGGCACATAATGACAAGGAGAGGAAGAGCACACAATTAGAGCTCAGATGGAACCAGGACGGAAATCACAATCCTCTAGAATAAAAAACAACATCCTGGATGTTCAAGAAAGAGGGGGAGGGCGAGGGGAGCCAGAGAGAGAGAGAGAGAGAGAGGGAGAGGGCGAGGGAGAGGGGAGCCAGAGAGAGAGAGGGAGAGGGAGGGAGGGAGAGGGGAGCCAGAGAGAGAGAGAGAGAGGGAGAGGGGAGCCAGAGAGAGAGAGAGAGAGAGGGAGAGGGGAGCCAGAGAGAGAGAGAGAGAGAGAGAGGGAGAGGGCGAGGGAGAGGGGAGCCAGAGAGAGAGAGGGAGAGGGAGGGAGGGAGAGGGGAGCCAGAGAGAGAGAGAGAGAGAGGGAGAGGGGAGCCAGAGAGAGAGAGAGAGAGGGAGAGGGAGAGGGGAGTCAGAGAGAGAGAGAGAGAGAGAGAGAGAGGGCTAGGGGAGCCAGAGAGAGAGAGAGAGAGAGAGGGCGAGGGCGAGGGGAGCCAGAGAGAGAGAGAGAGAGGGGAGGGGGGAGCAGGAGAGAGAGGGAGGGGGAGAGGGGAGCAGGAGAGATGGAGAGGGAGAGAGAGAGAGGGAGAGAGAGAGAGAGAGGGAGAGGGGAGCCAGAGAGAGAGAGAGAGAGGGAGAGGGGAGCCAGAGAGAGAGAGAGAGAGAGGGAGAGGGGAGCCAGAGAGGGAGAGAGAGAGAGAGAGAGGGAGAGGGGAGCCAGAGAGAGAGAGAGAGAGGGCGAGGGGAGCCAGAGAGAGAGAGAGAGAGGGCGAGGGGAGCCAGAGAGAGAGAGAGAGAGGGAGAGGGGAGCCAGAGAGAGAGAGGGAGAGGGGAGCCGGAGAGGGAGAGAGAGAGGGAGAGGGGAGCCAGAGAGAGAGAGAGAGAGGGAGAGGGGAGCCAGAGAGAGAGAGAGAGAGGGAGAGGGGAGCCGGAGAGAGAGAGAGAGAGGGAGAGGGGAGCCGGAGAGAGAGAGAGAGAGGGAGAGGGGAGCCGGAGAGGGAGAGAGGAGAGGGCGAGGGGAGCCGGAGAGGGAGAGAGGAGAGGGGAGCAGGAGAGAGGGAGAGGGGAGCCAGAGAGAGAGAGAGAGAGAGGGAGAGGGGAGCCGGAGAGGGAGAGAGGAGAGGGAGAGGGGAGCCAGAGAGGGAGAGAGAGAGGGAGAGGGGAGCCAGAGAGGGAGAGAGAGAGGGAGAGGGGAGCGGGAGAGGGAGAGAGGAGAGGGAGAGGGGAGCCAGAGAGGGAGAGAGAGAGGGAGAGGGGAGCCAGAGAGGGAGAGAGGAGAGGGGAGCAGGAGAGAGGGAGAGGGGAGCCAGAATCCCACCAGTCACTCTGCTGTCTCACCCTGTCGGCCCACAGTCACACATGATCTCCCTGACACCACACACACACACACACACACACACACACACACACATCCGAGCCGTCCCGGGCGGGAGCAGCAGCAGCAGCAGCAGCAGCAGCAGCAGCAGCAGCAGCAGCAGCAGCAGCAGCAGCAGCAGCAGCAGCAGCAGCAGCAGTAAAGCTGGGTAAAGCCGGCTCACGCTGCTGCTGAGGGGACGTTTGCTCTCCTCGGGTCTCACATTGTCCCACAGCTAAACTTTGATCTGGACTTTTGTGCTGGCTTTTCTCCGTCTCTGTGTCCAAAGCAAACACACAGAGGGAACCGAGGGAACAGAGGGAAGAGAGGGAAGAGAGGGAACAGAGGGAAGAGAGGGAAGAGAGGGAACAGAGGGAAGAGAGGGAAGAGAGAGAAGAGAGGGAACAGAGGGAAGAGAGGGAAGAGAGGGAAGAGAGGGAAGAGAGGGAACAGAGGGAAGAGAGGGAAGAGAGAGAAGAGAGGGAACAGAGGGAAGAGAGGGAAGAGAGGGAACAGAGGGAAGAGAGGGAAGAGAGGGAACAGAGGGAACAGAGGGAACAGAGGGAACAGAGGGAATATCTACACGCCTCTTTACCACCACACTGTCACTGCTGCTTCCACTCAACTTCAGGATTTAGAGTCGTAATCATCTTCATCCTAATCTCTCATCACTCACATGAGCCTCTTACAACAACAACAACAACAACATGGACATCATCATGAGATGATGTCACCGTTGGTACATGAATACCACTTACTGATGATGTCATGATCATGCCAGAGGGACGTGAGGTTGTGAACACGGAGGTCAGAGTGAGAGAGGGATGGACGTCTCTCAGGGAGGAGATCCGATCAAATCTAACAGGAGTGAGAGTGAAATCTGACAACAATACAAACGGAAAATTGTATCAAATCAGTGGAGCAGATGGTGAGAGAGAGGGAGGGAGAGAGAGAGAGAGAGAGAGAGAGAGAGAGAGAGAGAAGGAAACTCTGAAAAGAGCCAGAACAGACGGTGACGTCAAGGCTGATGGGGAGAGCGAGCTGACCGGGGCGCTCTGCTCTGCTGTGTGACGGACGCACAGCTCCTCATCACTGCCGTCTGCTCAGGTGCTCATCACGTCTACCTGAGAGCTGCACCACCTCAACAACAACAACGTGACACCAGAGGAACGCCTGAGTGACAGCAGGGGGGAAATCAATTGGGTCAACATGAAAACAAATGTCAGGGACTGGGTCAGGGCAACTTGGACCAAACACACACGCTTTGGTAAAAAGGCTGGCAGTGAGGCAACACCTGCCACGGTCACCTGGCCCGTGTCCTCTGAAGCAGCCAAACATCTTAGCACCTCCAGCTGTTCAGCTTGTAGTTCTGCTGTTTGATTGACAGATGAGGGATTGAATGAAACTGGGTGCATTTTGTAAAACCCGCAGACGTCAAAGTGAAGATAGAGGAGACGGGCCACAGACAGGCGGGCGGTGAGACAGGTACTACATGCTGACGGATAGACGCACGTGTACGCCACCGTTGGCTGTTGTTGCCTGGCAACTGTCAGATCCCGATGGAGACACCGTGACGGCCTGAACACCAGCAGACGAGACAATGTGACGCCGGCTGATGGACGTAAACATCTGCTGAGGAAACTTCTTCTCCTCTCGTTAAGACGATCACGTAAGGACAGAAAGACGTCAGGGAGCGTCTGATAATATGTTCACACGCTAAATATGGGAAAGAGCGACGTCAGGCAGATGAGCTCCAGCTCCAGATGAGTGTGTCGCTGATTACAGAGAGAAGCTCCAAATCCAGAAAAACAAATACTTAGTGAGAAATGATAAAGACTGCAGCCTCATCAAGACGGACACAGAGCTGGAGAACAGGAACAACAGAAGGACCTGCAGATGAACATGAGAGCTAGGAGTCCAGTCTGTAATTACTCTGCCTCTTCCCCCCAGTGGAGTTCAGACTAATGAGCTGAAACGCCTCAGGGACAAATCTGGTGAGCGATCTGTTTGTGCTTGATGACTTTCCGTACCAGACAACACG
This sequence comes from Genypterus blacodes, assembly GCF_046128005.1. NCBI lineage: Eukaryota > Metazoa > Chordata > Actinopteri > Ophidiiformes > Ophidiidae > Genypterus > Genypterus blacodes. The sequence goes on from NW_027467072.1 coordinate 42,515, forward strand.
CCTCAGGTGCCCAATCACACGCTCCAGCTCTGGATGAGCCACAGGTGCTGGAGGAAGAGCAATGACAGAGGAAGGATCAGGATCAGGATCAGGATCAGGATCAGGATCAGGATCAGGCCAATGAACTGAATGAGGCAGAGGAAGAGGAGGAGCACATGTTGCGGGGGACGCATTCCTTCCTGTTTCCCTGTCGCTCCCAGGCCTTCCAAAGGACTGAACTGTGTGATTGACAGCCCTGCTGGGGAGGAAGCGAGCCACGATGTAATGCAACAAGCATGTGCGTGGAGTTGTAAAGTGTCGTGTAAAGTGAGCCGGCGCTCGTATGTGAGGCGGCCACATCCCAGAGGCTTCACGGTTACTAAGGCTTCAGTGTGAAGCCCGACCCACCGAGCCGGTCCGGACCGTGTTTCCTGCCTGCGTACCGACGTGCTGCAGAGGCTGAACCAGGGAACACGTTAAGGAGAACACGCCACTTTACTTCCTGTTACAGCGGCTCCTCTTCACCAAACACAGGCTGCAGCTTCTTCCTCTCTTCATATTTTCACTGCGTGTGAAATGTTAAACCGCTCAATGATCACAAACACTTCATAACAATTCCATCTAAATGCTTCCTGGTTGAGCTTCTGATTGGATTGGACTCAAACTGGAACAACACTCCAGCAGCTTGTGTTCCATCCTCTTTACACTGATTATGGGTTATAAAGAGAGATGATTAAAGACATCCTCAAGATAAGATCAATCAAACTCGCCTGTCTGCTAAATAAAGCTACACAAATGTGTGTGTGTGAGAGTCTGACAACATGGAACTGGGTTAGAACATCAGAATGAAGAGAGAGCGGCAAGAGAGGCCGTCCACCTTCATATACCAAACATCTACAGGGTCCAAGTGTGTGTGTGTGTGTGTGTGTGTGTGTCTTCTGTGATGGCTGAGGAAGAAGGAGGACACACACCAGATTAATCAACACAAAGCACCGATCACCCTGAGAGATCAAAGCACAGGAGCCCTGCAGTAAGGAGACAGAGGAAGAGGAAGAGCTGAAGAAGAGAGCGAGCGCACCGATCAAGTCAAGTCCATTTGATTTGTGCAGCCCGACATCACACACAAAGTGTCAAAGCCTTTACAGACCCACAACATCGCCCCAAGCTCTCACACTCACACGCAGACCCGACAGCCGGCCAGGAGCCCAGACTGAGCACATACAGCTTCATCATACATGTAGAATGAAGGCCGGGCGCCCTCAGGTGAGCTGCTGGGATTCATTGAGTTTGGCGCCTGATTTGCTGCCCTGGTGTGGTTATTGTGCTGAGTCACGTCTGCCACGCCGGTGCTGTGCTGGCAGGAGGAGGAGGAGGAGGAGGAGGAGGAGGAGGAGGAGGAGGACGGGGATGTGGAGCTGCAGAGGGCGAAGGCTGGAGGGTCCTATAGATGAACACTCTGGCTTTAAAGGTAGAGAGCATGAGAGCCCAGCAGACAGGGGGTTAATGAGCCGGGCTGAGAGCAGAATCACTCGGTCGCAACTAAGGACGATCATCTGCTCCAGCTCAGCGACACACAGAGCGAGCCGTCACAACACAGAAACATTCACTGCCTGCTTTTCTCAGCCTTCTTCTATTTTGCCCTTTCAGTTCAAACCCTTCAGACAAACCAATCATGAGAACACGACTCTGTCCTGCCCTCTGACCCCAAACAGGAATAAGCCGATGTAGAAACATGGGTGGACCTGCGTCTCCCGGGGCGACCGCTGTGTAAAGCGGCGGGGTGACGCAGGAGATGAGCTCAGAGCGGGGTGGGGGGGGCGGGGAGGCTGGATTTGGGAGCGCTGCATGCTGGGAACAATGAGGCCATGGCTGCAGGTGTTTACTGAGGTGAGGCACAGCAGCTGGGAGCAAACACACCCAGCAGCTGAGAGGCGGCGAGGATGAGGAGGAGGAGGAGGGAATGAGACTAACGGGATGGAACTCCAACCGTCACATACACCTTCAGAATCTGTGAGTCAGGTGTGTGTCGGGTCAGAACACGTCCTCTGTGCTGCAGATTGGAGGAGTGATTTGAGGAACCTGGACCTGAGGAAGGAGGTGGACTTGTGATCGTGGCCACATACACAGTGAGGAAGATGAAGGAAAGTAAACCCCAGTGAAGAGGAGGAAGTGAGCCATCAGAGAAGCTCAGTGTGGTAGCATCAGTCCCCCTCAGTGTGCAGCAGCAGCAGCATATTGAGTTTAAGTGTAATGTGACGTGATGAACAGCACCACTTTGAAGATGTCGCCGTCTCGCCACGTCTGTCGGGTAACGACAGGAAATCAACTTTGAGCACAGACCAGATGATGGCTCGTGGCCGCGTGCAGCACGGAGTGGGACTCAGTGGCTACCTGTGTGTGTGTGTGTGTGTGTGTGTGTGAGGCTGTGGCTGTCTGTTGGTATATGAAGGGAGGGGTCTTGCCTGAAGGGGGCGTGGCTCTACCTATCCTGATGGTCATCTCCTCCAGGTGGAAGGAAGGATCGTCCTCTTTCTGCTTGGTGTCGGGGGGCAGGGCCAAGGTCACTTGGGGGTCAGCGCCCACGCCCTGCAGAGCACACAGAGGAACACATGAAGTTCATTCACTTTGGATTCAAACTTCAACTTACAGGACAAAATATACGGACCAGGATGTTGTGATTGATTTGCAGAATTGTGACGTAAAATGCAGCGCGAGCCTCCAGGCGGCCGGGAGAACGGGAGACGTGTCGCCTCTGATGCAGAGCGACAGAATGAGCACAGAGCGACCAGAGTTATGCAGGTTGAGCCCCGGAGCCGACAGAACTCATATGGACCAGTTGAATATTCCAGATGTCCTGTGCATCGTATTACCAGCAGCCAGCGAAGGCACCACGCAGGTTTGTGTGTGTGTGTGTGTGTGTGTGTGTCTGTGTGTGTGGGACGTTCCGTGAGGCATCTGGAAGGACATTATTAACCTGTGGTGGCCTTTGGTGGCGGCCCGTGATACAATCTCATCAGCAGGCACAGGCTCCCTATAAAACACTTTCAGCATCGTACCGACCGGCTCAAAGTCACACACACACACACACACACACACACACACACACACACACACACACACACACACACACACACACACACACACACACACACACACACACACACACACACACACACACACACAGGTAATTAGCGGGGCAGGATGCAGCCTCACTCGGCGCTCCGTGACGATTTCAAGCTCAAAACACGCTGTAAGGAACAACGCTTTAACCCTTGGTCTGCCGCACGTTCAGGTGTGCTGCTTCATGCGGTGACGCTGTGAGGTGGAGGTCAGATCTGCTGAGGAGCTGATTGCTCTTGTATTGATCTGCATGTAAACACACAGATTGGACACACAAACGGCTCTGCAATCTTTTCTTTTATTTCACATCGACCTGCGTCCCTGTAAAATGTTTTGATACATTTTTCTTCTTCATGGATCGCTTTTTCCATTCCAACATCACAGAGTTCTGCTTCCTGTCTTCAGAGCTCTGTGACGGACAGACTCCACCGCTGCACCGCTCCTTTAAACTCTCACTCACAGGCAAAGACAGTCACGTTCGCCAATCTGTAATTAGATGCAGCCGCAGTCAGTTAGAAGTGGGTTTCACGGCGGCTGACATCTGGCAGCGACGCCGTATCTTCCTGCAGCAGGCGAGCTCGAACAAAAGTGATCCACCTCGTACCTGATTCAGTCTGTGGGAGACGACTCCGAGGACACACACACACACACACACACACCAGAGGGGAAGAAGCTGAAGTGGAGCTAACTGTCACAGCTCTCTCTCTCTCTCACACACACACACACACACGCTCGCCTTATCTCCCTGATTGCCTGAGCTCGGCGTGTTTGAACTTAACCACCTGGTGTTTACACTTCCTGTCAGAAGATGGATTATTTTCTGCCATGGAGATTTCAATCATAGCTGGAAAGCGCAGCGGGAGCGTCTAATTGGCCGGTTGGTCTTCCTGGTTAAGTGTGTAGGTGAATGTATATCCTCTGTGTGTTCTGCATCAGTATTCCTTTTTGACTCGTGGCTGCTAACCAATTTCCTTTCCCAGTACAATGAAGGCCTGAACCCTGAATATGCACTAGCTCCGCCCCCTGTGTTACATATTAACCCCCCCCCCCCCCCCCCACACACACACACACCCCTGTGTTTCATATTAACCCCCACAACATCCAAGAGACCAATTTTCAAGAAACGACGATGTCTAAAGGAGACCTTGGAAACGCGTAATGAGAACAAAGCTGCAGCCTGCCGAGAGTCGGCTGCTTGCAGCTCATTGTTAGCTCGCCGGCCTGCGAGGTCGAGACCAAACAGCTGTCATTTAATCCAGAAGCGAAGGACGCGGCGCTCTGCAAATGAACCCAGAGGAGCCGAGGGTAAACGAGCCGGGCCTGCAGGAGAGCGGCGGAGACGGCAAATGAGCCGGTGTAGGAGAGAGTCCACCCTGAGATGAGTCAATCACATATTTACACACACACACACATACACAAGGACAAGCGTGTGTCTGTGTGTGTGTGTGTCTGCTTAATTAGGTGTGGATCCTGTTGACATCTGAGTGGAGGTGACGATGACTGTATTGATGTTGTGAAATAGAGGAAGCACGACATCCTGAGCCTCAGCTGGACTCAAACGTGATGAGACTGATGAGAGTTTTGGATCATTTCTCTAGATTAAGTGGACTTTCAGGTTGCTTGAACTAACGATGATAACACTGAGAGGCACTGGCCCACTGGGCGATAGGAAGGGGGGTAGTTACTGTCCTCACTGGGCTTGTATGAAACCCCACAGACGAGCCGACATCAGAAGCATACAGCAGGATGAATGTGGGCCTTTAGATCTGGAGTATTGATCCCAGGACAGATTAGATGGACGGATCAACAGGTCCAGTCTGGTTCTACAGTAACAAACATCAAACGAAGAAGCAAACATTGAGATTTGTGTTCCAATATTCAGAAGGCTTATGTGGGATTTTCCTCTCATCAGAATCGCAGGACTACAGAAAGCAAAGCAAGATGGAGATGAAAAGCAAAGATGAGATTTAAGCAGTTTGGGCACTAATGTCAACAAACTCCCTCTCTTTGATCCGACACTTAAAGCTGCGCTGCTAAAAGCTGGAACACGACCGCAGGAAACCCTCGAGAAAACAGAGGAGGAATCAAAGAAAGAGCCCCCACACACACACACACACACACACACACACACACACACACACACACATACACACACACACAGTGATGTGGATCAATGCACAGGGACACACACATGCACACAAATAAGACCCAAAGGCACATCGGGAGCCGGGTCGACACGGCTAATTAGTGGAATGCCGGTTGGAATAATTAATGAGTGTAAATGAGGAAATGGGAACACACACACACACACACACACACACACACACACACACACACACACACACACACACACACACACACACACACACACACACACACACACACACACACACACACACACACACACACACACACACACACACACACTCTTACATGCTGCTCTTCACGTGTCCCTAGAGAGTGGAGCGTGCAGACACACACACACACTCAGCTTGGACCGTTTGTTGTTGTTGTCGTTCCCGTACCTAAGCGTGACGGACCGATGGACTCTGCTTCTCTCACTTGTTAGTTTGGGAGTTTTGAGTTTCCATGTCAACTTTTTGCATTCCTTCATCACGCTCCTCCTCCTCTTCCTCACGACGGGCATTTCTCATTCAGGCGAGCGGATTCAGGTGTTAGGATTCAAACTGCTCTGTCACTTCACGTAGCTATGGTGACGATCCAGAGCGGTTAATCTCTTTCCCCGTCTCACATTTCCTCCACCTCGTATCGCAATGGCTGCATCAGGTGTGCGTGCCGTCATCACACAAACAGATAAGCCTCATCACTGCAGCATCACACAGCCGTCTGCATACAAAGCAAGCGGCAGAGCAGCCACGGTAACTCTATATCCTGCCATCCACACTCGAGCCTGCATGTACACGTATGTGGAAGAAACAAGCGTGAGCACCTCCTGTTCTCCTGCCAGATCTCCTCCTCAGACTCGAGCCACGTGGGCGCGTTTGAGCGGTGAAGCGTCCGTTTCCGGCGTTCGCTTTGTTTCGACACCTGTTGCGCAACCGATGCTTCCTGGTGCAGTAGAGACTCGCTGCTGATTGGATAAGAACTCTCATGCTGAAGAGGCTACTGGAGGGTGAAGCACATCTGTAACGGCCCGATGCTACTCAGGATTGTTGTTGATCACAGAATCTTATGATCCCATCTATGAAACTCTGGATTTCTTGCGTGCAACTGCAGGACTTTACCTCTCTCGGCGTCCCGTCAGCGCTCCAGGAGCTGCTACGGGTCGAGGCTGAGGACAGGAAGGCTTCCCAGGGCGCCCGGTTATCAGGTCTGGCCCCCGTGCCTCATGAGAGCCACTCAGGCTCGTGGCGGCCGTGGTCTCTGCCCTCAGACCTGCTGGCCACTCAGTCTGATCAAAGATAACGACTTCCAGAGGAGGCCAGCCGACACGCCGTCCTCCAGAGGAGCGACCTGGAGCGTGGCTTTGATCTGACAATGCCTCAGCATCAAAGCAGGGCCGTGTGTGTGTGTGTGTGTGTGTGTGTGTGTGTGCATACAAAGCAGACAGAGAGCCTCAAACAGGCGCTTCCCTAGGATCTCCTGTCCTCTTCACGTCACTGGTGACAGCCTGAGTGAAGCTGGAGCGTCTGTGTCCGACCAGCACGCCGCCGCGGTGAGTAGCAGGTGAAATAGAGACGCAGCGCCAAAAGACCCCCACGCCGGAGAAAGTGATGTTTCCATGGCGACACGGTGAGAACGAGCGGCTGAGACGAGCGTTATGGAAATGCAATCATATTGTTTAATAGTGTGTATGTACAACACACACACACACACACACACACACACTTCAGGAAACTACTTTTTCTCTCTCACTCTCTCTGTGTCTCTCTCAATATGTACAACACACACACACACACACACACACACACACACACACACACACACACAGGAAGCTACTTTTTTGTCTTTTTGTCTCTCCATCTTAGACAGATCTCTCTCCCTCACTCCGTGCACCACACACACACACACCATCACACACACACACACACACACACACACACACACACACACACACACACACACACACACACACACACACACACACACACACACACACACACACACACACACACACACACACACACACTGCAGTGATCTTCTTGGGGCCACTGGGTTTGGAAGATGACATTTCAAAGGGGAATGATTATTCATAGGTGAGCCGGACGCAGGCCAGCACAGTAGGAAAAACACACACACACACACACACACACACACACACACACACACACACACACAGGTTGGCCAGTGTGTCTATCCTGTCATGTGATATTCAGTGTGTGGCACATGAGCGGTGAATAAATGAGGTGAAGAACCGCTGTTGTCTGCATGAATCATGGGACGCCGCTGGACTCTGGCAACCTGCAACGCCTGACCCCACACACACACACACACACACACACACACACACACACACACACACACACACACACACACACACACACACACACACACACACACACACACACACACACACGTTGTAAAATCGATGAAGGTTCTCTTCAGTTATAAAAGTCCTGATGCTACAAACGGACATCTTCCCGTCTCCCTCTTGAGGACGTCCCTGTCCCCGGCGTTCCCGTCTCTTCCACACCCTTTGGGGGGTTTGCTGGTGCAGCTCGAACCCGTCCGTCACGGCGGGAGAAAGTTCCAGATTAATTAGATGGCGGCCGAGATAGCGAGCGGATCATCAGGCGTCTCCTGTAATCTCTTCCTGCTCCTGATCTGTGACCGCGTTAACGAGCTGTGATTGGATTAGAAGAGGAAGCGTTTCTACAAACTCCTCTCGGCGCCGTCACACTATCTGGCAGACGGATTACAGCCACACTTTTAATTAGAGTTTTGCCACCGAGATGGAACGTTTACGACGCATTAAACAATTATATCAATAAAAGAAAATCACTAGAATATGACTCATAAAAAGTAATTAGCTCTCACTGCTGGATCCCTGCAGACTGGAGAGGAAGAGGAGGGAGAGGAGGAGCGAGGGGATGGCAGGTACACGTGTTCTCAACCAGGATAAATCATACAGACGTTGAGTTGAGGCGAGGAGCTGTTGGCGTGACGTTACATCGGCTGTGTGTTCTTCTCTGATTGTTCTTCCTCTTGCTCCCACATGGGAAATTTGTCTTCCAGCTCGTCTCCAATGTAAACAAAGCTGGAGCGTGTACACCGCCAGAATAATTGCGAGACAGGAAACGGCAACCGGGGCCAAGCTGCACAGTAGTTGTAGCAGTAATGTAAAAGTAAAGAAGCAAACTTTAACCTGAGCTGTCCTGACCTCAGATGATGAAGAATCCGCAGAAGGACCGGGCTCTCCATCATCCACATGCTCCGGCCTGAACCTGCCTGGGTCCAGATGTTTGATCACAGCTGGCCCGGCTCCCCGCAGCCCAGGGGGGGCTTCTGGCACATTCTGATGGCTCTGTGCCGTTTCTCATTTTATGACTCATACTAAATTATTACTCTGCCTGTAACTGCTTCATGCCTTATGGAGGAGGAGGAGAAGAAGAAGAAGACGATGAGAGAGGAGGAGCGGCATCAGGGCGTCAAGAGGCCGGACCCTCAAAGCTGGGGTCCAATTAGACCTGAACACTAAGAGGCCCAGTTGGAGTTGGTGACTCCTCTCTGATGAGATGACCTCACTCTGTGGTTCCTTCACACTGATAAACTATCAGTGTTTCACCAGCATCACTCATCAAACACACACACACACACACACACAGACACACACGGCTGAGCCAGGAAGCTCAGATAAGGACAGCCTGGCTCAATCGCAGCCATAAATCTGGACAGAACTCCAGAGATAACAAACCAGCGAGCGGGGGGCCATAATTAAAATGGCCGACGTGTTCCAGTTTGGACGTTGGCTCGCTGACGCACGAGGAGAGGGAGCGAGGAGAAGGAGCGAGGAGAGGGAGCGAGGCTCAGCTACGGTGAGTCAGAGAGAGAGAGAGAGAGCCGGCCACAGAACGGACGGATCAAAGTGGTGGAAAAATTAGGGAGCAGCAAATGGGCGTGGCCTAGATATGGACGCGTTGAAACCTAAGTTGGATTCTCCGGCTGACGGTTGACGGATCACGGGCCGGACTGTGGAGGGGTTTTTTTTGGGGGGGGGGGGGGGGGGGGGGGTGTTGAAAACAAGCCGGGGGGTAAATGAGACCGATCCCAACGGTTCAGAACATCGCCACGGGCAACCAGGACCAAACACTCCAATCAGTCACTGGGGTCAGACAGCCATTCCCAGGACACGGCACACACTGACGATGTCATGTGTTTGCTGCTGCGCTCTGCTCTTTGTTGCCGCTGTCAACACGGCCAAAGTGTTTCTTGTAAACTATAGAATGGAAAAGACCAATCTGGTGATATATACCATGATGCGAAACACACACACACACACACACACACACGCAGGCAACGCTCGCTTTGCCCATGAGCAGGATCCGTTGTTATGGTGATGGCTCATAAAGGTGGGAGAGAGAAGATAATAAGGAGTAACAAATGTTTTGTTGTTGGAGAGAGCAGATAACGTTGGTCACACAGAGCTTCCTCACACAGAGCTTCCTCACACAGAGCATCCTCACACAGAGTGTCCTCACACACACACACACACAGTCGAGCAGCAGGTGAGCAGGTGCAGACTCAGAGTGTGTAAATCTCTCTGTGTTCCCAACATGAACCTAAATCTGATCCTTATGGATCCATTAAGACGTGAAGAAGACGAAGAAGCTCACACGCTGCATGCATACATGTGCTGTACAAAGAACATACAAAGGGTTTACAGAGATCCTACACACCACTTCTCACATCAACACCCTCTCTCTCTCTCTCTCTTAACCAACCATCACCTCATCGCCCTCTCTCTTCATCACCCTGTCCCTCTCTCTTCATCACCCTGTCCCTCTCTCTCCCTCTCCTCTGTCCATCCTGCCCTTCCTCCTCCTCCTTCTTCTCATTCAGTGCTGGTGTTTGTTGAGGAGCCAGTAAAAAGTGCTACCAGCAGCTGTCTAAACACAGATGACCCCCCAGAGTGTGTGTGTGTGTGTGTGTGTGTGTGTGTGTGTGTAGGACCCCCAACGCTCCCTGTTGGTTTCACACTGGCCATTATCCCAGCCTGATTCCTCCACAGTCATCACCATGGCAAATAAAGAGGGAGCGAGGAGAGGAGGGAGGGACACAAGGAGACAAGGAAACAAGTCCAATGTTGGGAATAGAAGAAGAAGAGGAGACGTGAAGTAAACGTGAGCGAGGGCCTGAACACCTGAGCTTCCTTCACATCACACACTCACCAGCCTGCTCCTGAATACAGTAAATGGAGGCCATCTTCCTGCACTATCCACCCTGGTGTGTGTGTGTGTGTGTGTGTGTGTGTGTGTGTGATGCAGGTGTGCGTGCCACCTGCATCAGTGTGCATGACAGTGATATGTCAGCTGCTGGTTCATATGCAGCTCCTGCTGCTGTCCTGGTGTGACTGCAGGAGCTTAAGGCAACAACTGCTCTCTGCATGAAGCCCAGAGCAGAGACCGGCCCATAGAGCACATAGAGCTGATAGGGCACATAGAGCTGATTGAGCCCATAGAGCTGATAGAGCCCATAGAGCTGATAGAGCTGATAGAGCCCATAGAGCTGATAGAGCCCATAGAGCCCATAGAGGGAATCTTAAGACTTTTCACAAAGATCACACACACTGATCCTGACTACATCTCCTGGGCTTCTTACCAGCATGGGCATGGCGAGGTCGGCCAGGTAGACGAAGGCCGCGCCCAGAGCGAACCCCACGGCCACGGGCACGAAGGCGAAGGAGCCGTACTTCCCTGAGTCCTCCGCCATGTCGATGGCCGGCGCCAGCAGCGACCAGTAGGAAGCGGCCAACATCACCTGAGAGACACAGGGAGGGAGGAAAGGGGGTGAGATGAGATTCAGAGATACAATCTGGAACAACATTCTGGAATTATGAAAACTTAGATAAGTTTAAAGGAATAACAGTCTGAACTTTCTCTGTCTCTCTCTGTCTTTCTCTCTCGTTCTCTCTGTATCTGTCACACACACACACACACACACACACACACACACACACACACGTGTGAAAAAGTGTGTGTTTGCGAGCGTTTCCACTCAAAGTGTGCTGAGTAATGCATGGGCACGTCTGCACAGGGCGCAGAGTGTTTTTACGTGTTACATGTTCAGATGTATTTTCCACGACCTCGTGTGTTCAGAGTGAAGCGCAGGCGGTCAGAGGCACGGAGCCTTTAAGGCGCCGCTCGCCACACGGCAGGGCAGGAGTGTGAGGATCATTAACCCTGAGAGGAGCGAGGGGAGCTCTGCACTCTGCTGCCCAGTGCACTACTTATATTTGTGTTCCAGTTAATGGTTTGAATGAAGCTGCTTCCTCACAGAGTCAGAGTCAGAGTGGAGCCATAGAGCTCTAATGAGACACAGGTGGGCTGCTAATTGATTCAATCAACCAATCCAGGCTGAAATATTCCATTGTTGTGATAGAATGAATGCAACACAAAGAACACAGTACAGCACAGGTAGTTTACGATTCAGCCGGCGTGTGTGATCAAAGGCGGCGGCTCATCCTCGGGGAGCCGGACTGTAATCGCTTGTCTGTGTTCACTTGGGGGAGGAGCTGGAAACTTTCCTGGCCGTAGCTTCACACATAGCTGCACCGCCGACTTCCTGCTAATCGCAGAGCACGACTCTCCCAGGGACCCTTTCATCCCCCGCACCACCTCTCTCTCTCTCTCTTTATCCTCTCTTTCCATCGTGTAGCGAGCGAGAGAGGGAGCGATCGTGCAGTCTGGAGAAGGTGGAGCTCCTCTGTGCCAGCGGCGGGGAGCTCCTTCTATGCTAATTAGCTCAGAGATTAGCGTCTGAGCGCTCCTGCCAAAGCTCGCAGCGATGCCACAACAGGCTGCCAGATGAAAGAACAGACGTAACTCCAGCGTGAATCCTCTCACTGGGACATCAAGAGCAGAACTGCAGCGCCTCAGATCATCAGAGATCATGGAGTCCTCAGGCCTCTTCCTCTCATGAGACCACCAGAGTGTGATGACGACACCACGCCCCACCCCCCGGGACGAGACGAAGGTCAAGGAGACGCAACAGTGGAGAACCTGATCCATCTGATCTGACTGCTGCTGCGCGGACACTGATTTTGCCCTATACACGCTCTATGACGACGCTCTATAAATAATCTCTCTCATGTACGTCAGCGCCTCCTCTTCATCCTCCTCTGACTTCAGAACCTTCCCATCCCCGGTCCTTCCATCGCCTCCTCCTCTGCTTTCTTTCATTGACAGCGGCCCAATCATGAATTCATTCCGTGACCTGAGGTCTCACAGAACCAGGGGCCGAGCGGAGGTCCGTCTCCATGCCGACACACGGGCGGCCAATTACAGCTTTATCTCAATGGCCCTCACTTCAGAGGCCAGACTGACTCTGGAGCAGAACACACACACACACACACACACACACACACACACACACACACACACACACACACACCCAAGGGTCCAACCTCACCCTGCCAAGCACCCTGAGGCTGATGAGGGACAGATCTTGTGAAGCTGGGAAGTCTTCACAAAATCATTATGGAGGAAGAGGTGAGCTATTAGAGATGAAGTCCAAAGATCTTCACTTTCTATTACACAGGAGATTCAATTAGGCAAACGCTCTGCAGACGCTCTGCAGACGAGCAAGCCGGCAGCGCTGCTCTGGACGCTCACAGCCCCGCTACCCGATTCCCAGAGGGTGAGCCAGAAAGAGCTTCATTAAAAGCTCTGTCCTCACCTTTACATGAAGAGTGGAGCTCTGACGCTCTAACAGGCCCACAGCAGGGGGGGGAGGGGTGAAGACTTCATTTATACCAAAGATGACATTGGTTCCATTTCTTCTCTCCTCACTCACAGGATGTTTTCATGAGCTCCATTACATCATCGTTTGTACGCCATCATACACAAACGGAACTCCATGGGGCAGAAAACACACACACACACACACACACACACACACACACCCTCTTCTGAGACAAACAGGAAGTCAGACTTGGCGAGGCTGCGGCTCTATCAGACGGCGGGGCTCTCTGCAGGCTGATGAGCTCTCATCATGGTCGAGGGTCTCATCTCGTCTCTTGAAAGCACAATCACTCCGTAATCAGCCGTAACCACGCTGCGTTCTGAGGTTCCACATGAGCGAGGAGCGCCAACACGAGAAGAGAGCGATTAGAAACGACTTAGCTATGAGAAGAAGAAGAAGAAGGAGGCTGATTTTGGGTTGTCTCTGCTGTAACAGAGAGCGATACTCTTCCCTCGGGTTGATCACAGTTTATGAGGGCAGAGCCGCTCAGATCCAATGCTCATCTCGCTCTGGGAAATGAGCCTGAAGCGCTCTGTGGAATGTGACAGGCCAGGCGGATAGAGCTTCCATCATGGAGCGACGCAGGCCTGGTCCTTTACCTCACCAGCTTCCTCCCTGAAGATGAGACCACAGTGGACCTGGAGCTTCATCTCATCCACTCAGCAGCTTCCAGCGTCTCCACCATCAATCTCTGATTCCATCAACCAATCCGTCCTCCTTTGAGGAGGATCCTTCTTCCTTGACGAGGATCCTTCTTCCTGACGTCCCTCCCAGTTGATCCGTCCCACATCGCTCTATTTCAGATCCAATACGAGTCGAAGCCTTGAGACATTATTGATCCGGCTCCTTCCTGTTTCCCTCTGCATCAATTGTCAACCGTCAATTCACTTGCCCGTTTATGTCAATAGTGCCCAACATGTCTAGTCTAGAAACCGGTTGATCAGTTTAACGCATCAGCTGATCTGCAATGAATACCCCCGAGGCTCCTTCTCCATGTTCACACATCATGTGGGACTCTTGAGCCAAAGTTTAAGCAAACGTGTTACACATGCTGCTTGTTGCCGAGCAACTTCCATCCCGCAGCCCTTCCTCTTCGTCTTCCTTGAGGGTCTAGAAATCAAACAGGATGTTTCCCTTTTCTGAATACTAATTAGATCAGTGACATTCAGCCAATTATCCGGTTGCATCGTGTTCGCCCTCGGGTGGTTATTCTATGAGAGAGAGAGAGAGACACACACACACACACACACACACACACACACACACACACACACACACACACACACACACACACACACACACACACACACACACACACACACACACACACACACACACTCTACTTTGCATTCTGTCGTTTTTGATTCATTTCCGCAGACAAACTGTGATTGAATTATGTTGATTTGCACTCTGGCGTGCAGAGGAACACAAACATCGCTCCGGCGTGAATCATGGGAGCATTTGAGCATGGAAATATCGGGAAAAAAACACAATTCATGGCCCACACACACACACACACACCACGCTGATGTCAAACGAGAGCGGCTTGTCCTCATCAACCACACACCAACGTTCAGTGATGAATCATCTGCGACACTGAGGCAGAAACTAATGTGTGACTAAAGTCTAAACTCAGGCTGAAGCTGCTGGATCTGTGTGTGGATACGATGGAGGGATGGAGGAGAGGAGAGGAGAGATGATGGAGTCCAAGCCGGGCCTCAGGGTTCCACCTCCAGGGGAGAACAGGTCAGAACAAAGGAAGATTCACGTCATGGAGGGGGGGGGGGGGGGGGGGGGGGGGGTGGGAAGGGCAATTTCCCCATAAACCCACACCGGCAATTACAGGCCTCCATCTGCACTTCAGCCTCTCCTCCAATCACAGCTGGACTCTCACAGCCTCTCCAGCTCTGACATTACACTTAATCACACCGCAGACACACGGACGACTCAATCATCTCAGCTCCGGGAGAGAGAAAGGGGCCACTTGTGACGCCACGCAAAAGGTGGAACATGTATATACACACACACACGCACTCAGCAGGTTAGAGGAACCTGGAGGAGAAAATGATGGAGGTGAGAGGAAACACGGAGAGACGACTCTCAAGCAAACAATAAGAGAAATGAGTTCAGTTCACTTTCCTGTAAATGACATCATGAATATAAATATAGATCCTATACATACAGACTGTCAAACACCTTTAGATCCATATTGTTTGTGTGTACCTGAGGAGATGAGCTGTGACCACTCTCACTCCCTGATACACACACACACACACACACACACACACACACACACACACACACACACACACACACACACACACACACACACACACACACACACACACACACACACACACACACACACACACACACACACACACACACACATCTGGCAGCAGCATGAGAGCAGAACTAATGTCCATGTGGACCTCTGCTCCGCTCGCCTCGTCCTGCGTCACGCCCGCGTCGCGCCTGCTGGAGTGGGATCAAGCTCCGGGCGCTCGGAGGCTCTGAGGCCTGAAGTGTGTGTGAGATATCACAGTCGAACATGACAACGCGATGTACAACCGTGTGAAATCCTGTGTGTTACCAACCGCAGCATCGTCACGCTAGAGAGTGAAACGAGAGGAGGAGGAGGCAAGGGAGACGGAAGAGGCAAAGGAGAGAGAGGAGGTGAAGGAGGTTAGGGCGGGAGGAGGTGAAGGAGTGGGAGGAGCTGAAGGAGATGAAGGTGGAGGAGGTGAAGGAGAGGAAGAA
>NW_027467073.1:7500-55000 GCF_046128005.1 Genypterus blacodes
AGTGAGAGCCCGGGTTCAAAGCAAAGTGACAGAATAATAAATGGCAAAAATAAATACCTATGTGTAATATAAGTAAATTAAATAACGAAATATAGTATAAAATAAATAAATATATAAATAAATAACATAATTAAAAGAATATATATATATATGTGCTTTGCACACACACACACACCCACATACATATATAAAGAGAAGTGAATAGATAAATAAATACATATATAAATATAAATAAAAGTAGAATATAAAACCATGCAATTGTAAAAGAATAGTAGGATAAATCAGCGGTAAAAAATCGGAGTAGTCCGACCCTGCGAATGAGTGGGTGGTGGACCCTTCCTCCAGGCATAAGTGCTGTTCTGTCTGTGTAAAAGTGCTTCATGCAAATAAGAAATAAAATACATAGTAAAACAGGTACTGATAAAATATAAGAAATAAAGGAAATAAATAGATAACATAGAGAAAAGGTTAAATAAACAGGCATATACAGTATAAAAGCACAGACAGATAAAATAAGTGCTGCCTGGGGGTGTAAAAAGTACCATCATCTCTTCTCAACGTCGTGTTTCCCCTCCCCTCCCACTGATCTAAGTAAAAAGTCCTAAAATCCTCCCCATAAGTTAATTAATAAATAAATAAGTAATAATATAAGGAGTAAAAAACATGCTCATAAGATATATACATACACAGATAAATAAATAAGGTGCCATTATTATTCTTGTAAAAGAGGTGGGGGTGATTTAAAATGTTCTGTGTCTCTTAATGGTTAAAAATTTAAATAAATAAATAAATAAATAAGTAATTCATAGATGTTAAAATAAATAAATATGAGAAACCGATTAAGAGACACAATCTGAGTTCAATAAAATGAAAAACAGACTAGTGAAATAATTAAAATGAACCCGGGCTCCCTCCCTTTTCTTCCGGGGGGTCCGTCATCGCGGTCACGCGCGCGGTCGGCCAGTCGTTTAGATTTGTTATTTTTGTTTTCATCCCCGGGCGGGGTTTGAACCTGTGCCGACCACGCACTAGCTCGCGGAGCTTTCTACTGGGCCACGGCGGCCGGAGCTATCCATGGTACTTAAAAAATGCCTTATGAGGTTTTTGTGAATCCAGGCATCTAAAAGCTGTTAAAAGGGAATAAAAGGGAATCAAACTGGTGGATAAAAGCTGGCTCCATCTGTGGATCAGGAAGGTCATGTCAGAGGGAGTAAAACAACAAAGAAATAAAACAAATAGCATTGGAGAGCAGCATCTAAAAGATGGAATAAAACTGTGGAATAAAAGGAGAATTAAGAGGAGGGGATAAGAACATAAAACCTCGTAAACGACTAAAACCCAACGTAAAAGAATGTATAAATACTTAGATAAGGTTAAAACCGGCTAAAATATAAATAACGTAAATAGAATATAAATAATTAAATGACGTTAAAACCGGCTGGCATCTTTGTTCTCAGCCTCCTGATCCACACTCTCTCTCTTCTTTTGCGTGTGCCCTCGTTCCACAGGATGCTACTCTCCAGGCCAAAGAAAGTTAAAAACTGGATGCCGTGAGTATAAAAGTGGTGCACTAGGGGAGTGTCTTTATTATTGTGTAAAATGTTGTTCTTATGTTGCTTTATTAAAGTGCATTCTTTGTTTCCCCCACATATCTTTTAAAACAATGTTTGCATTCAATGCAGTAAACGATGTTTTTGGTTGTGATGTTAAAAGGATCCAGTATAAAACACACTCCTCCCCCAACACGTGATCGACCCTCCTGAATCCACTTGTCTGGGGAGGAGCCGCTGTTTCAGGGGCCACCCGGAGTTCCGAAGAAACAAGTAGGTCTTTTAGGTTCTTGTTTCTCCGGAACGCCGAGACGAGTTTATATTGCCGGAGAGGGGGGGTGGGTGGATTGTGAGTGTGTGAATGCGTGTCTAAGTTTGCGGTGGATGAAGCTGCCGTCTCCCATCTCCCCTTCCCCTCTCACCCCTACTCAGACCCCAGACCTTCAGGTGCCGGAAACCCAGGCTGAGGATATGGAGGAGACGACAGGTCTCCCATTAAGGGGAGACAAAGAGGATGTCGTGACCCCCACCCCCTCTTCCTCTCCAACCAGAGAGGAAATTACACCTACCTTGGTCACTCCAGAGAAGAGAACCACCAGAAAAAAGAGTCTGGTGAGAACCACACAGTCTCTTCTGGGTGAGACTCCTGCCCGTGAGACAACCGCTGAGCCTGCTGAGGATGTGACCACGCGGAAACCCACACGCCACATCAGAACCAATAGGAAGACCGCAGACTGGGCCCTGTCGGTGAGTAGAAAGTGGCTTCTCATAGGCGATTCCAACTTAGCCAGGATATCCTCTTTCAAAAATGACAACCTCCAAATAGATGCCTATCCAGGCGCTACATTCAGGCATGCGGAAAGCATTGTCTCTAAGGCAATAGTCTCATCACCAGTAACCAAGGTGATCTTATCATTTGGCATAAATCATCGCTCACAAGCGACGGCGATAACGCCAATCAAAGAAATGCAGGCAGCTCTGAGAGCTACAAAAAACAAATTTCCCAATGCAGAGATCCGGGTCCCAGGGATCAACTTCTCTGCCGCACTCCCTGCTAGAGAAAAGGAACAGTTAACTCACTTAAACACACACATAATCAAAAATCTGAAATACTTACCTGCATTACCTGGATCCAAATTTGACACAGAGATCAAGAAAAAATACACTGGACCAAGGAAACAGCAACAGAAATGCTGAAGCACTGGTGCAGCTGTTTAAATTAGACATCCCCACAAGCCTGCCTACACAGGAGGGGATAAGAAATGTGATGAATCTGAGTGAGGACATAGTACTTACCTCTGATCAGCTTAGCCTACTGAGCAAAGGCCTCACATTCATCCCAGTTCTGAAATTGGATAACAAAAAACAAAAGTTACAAGGTAGATGGGATCTACAAAATTATCATAGGAGAATAAAACTTACCTCCTATTTCGAAAATGATAAAACCTCTCCTCCCCTCCCATTTATTAAAAAATCCAGCTGGACACCCCCCAAGGCGGCACTGTCCCTGGACGTGGTGTCACTGATAGAGAAGGACACCAAGGCCTTTAGCAGACATTTTGTCTCACGCTCTGAATCCCCTAACATCACTGAGGGAGAAAGAGAGGCCTTATTGGAGCTCCAGAATAACAAACAGATAGTTCTCAAACCTGCAGATAAGGGCAGTGTAGTTGTTATTCTTGATAGACAGCAATATGTGTGGGAGGGCTATAGACAACTGAATGATAAAAATTATTATCTAACATAAAATAATCCCATCTACATAGAAACCATCCCTCTAATGATCAAAATTATCCAAAAACTTTATGAAAAGAAATTTATCAACGCCAAGCAAAGAGCTTATCTCATCGGCGACTCAGAATCGAGACCCAGACGGTTCTATTTGTTACCAAAGATCCACAAAGACCCGGCTAAATGGAGCTTACCTCACCGTATACCTCCAGGCAGACCAATCGTTTCAGATTGTGGCAGTGAAACGTACTACACAGCTGAATATTTGGACCATTTTCTTAATCCTCTGTCCATAAGACACCCCTCCTATGTAAAAGATACATATGATTTTGTCCAAAAAGTTAAATCCATAACAGTTCCACAGCAGGCAATTTTGTTCACTATGGATGTAGATAGCCTGTACACTAATATTGATATTAAGGAGGGCTTACAAGCCATAAAAAATGTATTTAGCAAGAACCCAGACAAACATAGGCCTGACAAAGAACTGCTCCAACTCTTAGAAATCAATTTAACCAGGAATGACTTTGAAATTAATGGAGAGTTCTTTTTACAAATTAAGGGAACTGCTATGGGCAAAAAATTCGCTCCAGCTTATGCCGACCTTTTTATGGCAGAGTGGGAAGCCTCTGCATTGGCCAGTTGCCAAAAGAGGCCCACCCACTATCATAGATATCTGGACGACATTTGGGGGATCTGGACTTATCCAGAGGAGGATTTTAAGGAATTTCTGACCACTTTGAACAACCACAATGCCTCAATCAAACTCAAATCCATCATAAATTCGGACAGAATAGACTACCTATAAAGGTACACATTTCGCCGTAACCAACACATTGGACATAAAAGTGTTCTTTAAGGAAACAGACACACACGCTCTGTTACACAAATCCAGCTTCCACCCTAAACATACGTACGCTGGATTAGTGAAATCTCAATTACTCAGATTCCACCGAATTTGTACACAGAAAAGTGATTTTGAGGAGGCTACTAAAATTCTTTTCAGGGCACTCAGAGACAGAGGATACACCAGAACCTTCCTGAGGAGGTCTTATAAGACTTTCTTACAAAGCAGACCTCCATCTGATCTCGACCTTTTGCCCTTGATAACTACATTCTCCACACCCTCCAGGGCGTTGATCAGAGTGGTCAAAAATAACTTCCAAGATTTCGTGAAGAAGGGACAAACTTTGCAGTCACATAGGGTCATTGCAGCTTTTGGAAAAAATCCAAATTTACAAGATTTGTTAATTAGAGCCGCGATCAAACCCCTATAAAACAAAATAAACAAAAAGGAACAAATATACAAATGGTTGAATTGGGTTAAAAATAAACACACACAAGAGGTGTACAAGACATGCCCATATGGCAGTCTAAAATCCAAAAATTGTGTATATTTACTTACCTGTAATCTATGTGGCTCTCTATACATTGGCGAAACGGGCAATCCTCTTTCCACCAGACTCTGGAGACACAAATACAATGTCCGGAGCCTGATGGAGACCAGGACCCCATTAGTGCAACACCTCAAACTGCACGGATGGGATTCAGTGCATGTTACGGTCTTACAGCAGAATCCCCATTGGACCGCCCCACAGAGAAGGAGACAGGAGAGGATCTGAATTTCCAGATTATCAACATTATGGCCTACAGGCCTCAATGAGAAGTGAGTGTTGGTTTGGGCCTTTGGCATTGATGGAGTGTGCACTGGGTTGCCATGAGACTATGTCTCTACCGCAACCCAACCCCTAACCCTTTACCTAACCCTTCAAATTCATTTGAAAGTGACTCTTAGTTTACTATTTATATTATTTTCTGCAGGTTAAATGTCGCATTTGTTCGACAGAACTTTCCTATTTAAACAAAAGCACCTCCTCAATGCTGAGGCATTATAGGGCCAGGCATGAGAATGAAGTCCCAGATACAACCAGGATAAACTCAGGTATACAGCCATTCTACAACTTACTCACAGTTGCTTTATTGATAATTAATTCCTATTAATTTATTCTTTACCTAATTTTTAACCATCAAGCTTCCAGGAAGCAGATGCTGGATGAGGCTCTGCTGAATTTCATCCTGAAGGACTGCCAGCCCCTCAGCATTGTGGAGAATGAAGGGTTCAGGGAACTGGTTCAGGTCCTTCAGCCCTCATATGTTTTGCCAACCAGAAAGAAAGGTTTGTGTGGAAGTTATCTAAAGTAGTAGTTGATATATCCAATTTATTTAATCTTTAATTTGAATATATTGATTTGCTTTTGGTTTGACTTGGTGTAATTTTCAGACCATCAAACAAATGGAGGCCAAAAAGTACGAGGATGAACGGGAACAAGTGAAAATGGAAGTACAGCAAGCTGTGGCAGTGAGTATAACAGCTGACATGTGGACATCTGTGAACATGGAGGCTTACTTGGCTCTTACCTGTCACTACATTAATGAGAATTTGCAGTTGTGTACATCTGTGTTGGGAGTGCAATACTTTCCACAAAGTCACACTGCTGACAATTTGGCCCAAGTCAAAAGGGGCATGATGGAGGACTGGGCCATAACCTATAAAGTAAAGTTTCTTGTGACCGACGCAGCACCAAACATGATTGCATCCACTAGACAGCTCCAAATTCGGCACTCAATTTGCATTGCACATAGTCTCAATTTATTAGTTAGAAAATCATGTGATCAGATCCCCACACTTACATCCATCAGACACAAAGCTAGGCACATTGTCACATACTTCAGATCAAGCACTACAGCCAAGGAGAAGCTTGCTCAAGTGCAGCAACAGATGGGACGACCAACCCTGAAACTTATCAATGAGGTGCCAACACGCTGGAACAGCACATATGAAATGCTGTCAAGGCTACATGATGAGAGGGAACCAGTGTGGGTATCTCTGGCCTCTCTAAAAACAGATTTGACTCCACTTACAGCTGATGAGTATACCATCATAGGAGAAACACTTCTTGTGCTTGCTCCTTTCCATCAAGCTACAGTGGAGTTGTCTGAAGAGAGGCGAGTGTCAGGGTCAAAGGTCATCCCGAAGATGAAAATGCTCTATCTTGCACTAGAGCGTAATGCTTCAACCTTGCACACACACACACACCTTGATACATGTTCACATTATTTATTGACTGTATCTACAAATATCAAAGATATTTTTGAATTTAAATGAAGATAATAATAAATATACAATATAAAATACAATGACTTCAATTATATTATTGTATATAATAGATCATCAAATCAGTGTCAGTTGAGTCTGTCAACTAGGTTGCCTGTAGGGATTTTTAATGTCCAGCAGGTGTCAGTATTCACTCAGTGACGCAGTATCGACGCAGTATCAATAGTTTGGCAATGTGTCGAAACGCATCATGACGCCTCATCTACCCATCACTAGCCCATAGTGATGGGACGAGCAACACTGGCGCGTCAGCACTGTGCCGAGAGCCCAAGAGTGAAACCCCGTATTGGTGCGTGTATTGCGTGTAGAACTAATCACATGACCGATACAGGAAGTGTATCGTTTGAATTTGTCACGCCAAAGTGTGTTTATAAGGAAGCAAACTGCATCAACATGTCGTGGGTTTGTTGGATGGAGTTTTGCTGTTGCGTGATAATGGATCGTTCAAGGAAGTTTTCCCCAGTGTGGAATAATTTTGATCTTCTGACGCCAAACAAGGTCAATCTTTTTCTCCTTTGAGCACTGTTTACTGTTAGTTTTTCCATTATATACCATATGTTTTTTGGGTGGCGCATTGCATTCACTTTATCAAGTGAATGCAACGTCACCTGTGATACATATGATAGTCAGTGAAAGAGCCTTACAGTTGCTTTATTCATATTATCTTGTTATTACGAGATCCTGATAGATACCCTACGTCATTGTCATTTTTTCTTTGACAAGTGAATGCAGTGCGCCACCTTAGTTTTTACTCTGTTCTGGTAAGTGGTTTGAATTGTTTTCAGATAAATTAAGTTTTTATGTCATTGTAGGTGAAGTGTCGGCTCTGTTCTACAGAGCTATCTTACATCAATAAGAGCACTTCATCAATGCTGAGGCATTATAGAGCTCGGCATGGTGGCGATGAAGAATCGGCAGATACCCGTGAGAATACCCCAGGTATGTTGACATTTTCTCCTTAATAACTCTACAGCCCTGGTGGTCTAGGAAGCTACTTTGCAACACTAGCTTTTCATACAAAGTAATTAAGTAAGTTGATGGCAACACCCACCTCTGAAGTGCTTAGATTGGTATCTAAGCCCCCCCCCCCCCCGACTCGGATACATCAGAAATAACCTGAGCAGAAACATGTGACCTGTAACTGAGCAGTGTTAGTGTGTGTTATGTGTGTGGGTGTGGGTGTGGGAGGTTTGTTAACACTCACTTCTTGTTCCTGTCTGTCAGATACTAAACAGATTAAAGTTTGACAACCAAAGTAAAGAAGAGAAACTGGACACACTGCTCTCCAGCCCAGCCCAGCCCAGTGCCTTGCCTGAGATAACGGCTCCCCTGCTGGAGAAAGATCTTCGTCTTTTTTTCCCATGAGGATTACCTGAAGTGCCTAAAGTAACTCTGTACTTTTGTAGTGGGGCGGGTATTTAATGAGTTTGTTCTGAAGCAGGTGGAGGTATTATTATATTTTTAATTGTATTTGTTGTTCAATTGGCAACACTGCAGAAGGGCTCAGGTCCTCTTCCTGTTGTGAAAGGAGCAAACTGACCATGGCCAACTCAGAATGACTGTTACAAGACGCTCCACACACCAAAAAGTTGAGAGCCATGAACCGAGTAATTTATTAAGCTAATACAGTATATTTTTGTTCGAATAAATAAATAAAAGTTTGACAAAAACACCTGGTCCCTTTCAGTATTTAATTTTCAAACAGAAATGTGTCTAGAATTTGGGTTAGGGTTAGGTAAAGGGATAAGGGTTGGGTTGCGGTAGAGACATGGTCTCATGGCAACCCGGTGCACACTCCATCAATGCCACAGGCCCAAACCAGCACTCACTTCTCATTGAGGCCTGTAGGCCATAATGTTGATAATCTGGAAATCCAGATCCTCTCCTGTCTCCTCCTTTGTGGGGCGGTCCAATGGGGATTCTGCTGTAAAACTGTTACATGCACTGAATCCCATCCGTGCCGTTTTAGGTGTTGCACTAACGGGGTCCTGGTCTCCATCAGGCTCCGGACATTGTACTTGTGTCTCCTAACCCTCTGGTGGAAAGGGGATTGCCCGTTTCGCAATGAGAGCCACATAAATCACAGGTAAGTAAATATACACAATTTTTGGATTTTAGACTGCCATATGGGCATGTCTTGTACACCTCTTGTGTGTGTTTATTTTTAATCCAATTCAACCGTTTGTATATTTGTTCCTTTTTGTTTGTTTTATTCTCTATGGGTTTAATTGCGGCTCTAATTAATAAATCTTGTAAATTTGGATTTTTCCTAAAAGCTGCAATGACCCTATGCGACTGCAAAGTTTGTCCCTTCTTCACGAAATCTTGGTAGTTAAATTAAATGGTAAAATTGATTGATTGGTAATGAGTGTGTTCCCAATTATTCCTGGATTCCTCTCAGGTGTGTTGTGTCATGTGACCATGCCATGTGATGCCTATTTAAAGTCCACCTGTACCAATAAACCATTGATTCATTATTTGAACCGCAACCTGCCTCCCAGCATGTTTATTCCTCTCTTGCTGGCCGGTATCTAGTTAAGCTCTGTTTAACAGGTTATGGGCTAGTAGTGATGGGATGATGATACCTCAAGGAGTGTATTGACACACTACACAAACTGTGTCGGCACTGTATTGATACTGCGCCGGTCACCCAATAGTGCCCCCTGTAGTTGTTAGAAAATCATTGCAGGTAAAGAAATTCCTTGTTTGTGTAAATGCTAAACTGAGTTGGTATGTAAAATACAGCAAATTTGAGTTACAATTCAGAGTTACAATTTGTGACTTATGTACACAATTTTGTTAACTTAACTGTTCAATCATATGAAATAAAATACTTGAGAAAAGAAGTGATTTGTTTATGCATTTTTATTGAGGAGCAACAGTTTTTGAAGTGTCTTTGCTCCAAGGCGATTTCTCCTCTTTGACACCAGTTCCCCCGCCTTAGAAAATACTCTCTCACATGGCACAGATGAACATGGTGAGCAGAGACATTTAAATGCAAGTTCATGAAGGTGTGGATAAGTTTTCTCGTTGTTCTTCCAATATTGTAATGGGTCTTGTTTTCTTGGTATGTTGCTTTCTGCCAGGTAGCGTTGGACTTCTAGTATCGAATCAGCTGTCGCGTTAGAGGTCCTCTTGTTCTCCTCAACCTCCATGTCGAATGTTTCCCAGAGATTGTGCCCTAAAAAATAATAATAATAATAATAATCATAAGTATATTATCACATGACAAAGTGCCACAGAAATATACAAATAAACAAAGAAATGTGTTTTCATACCTGAACTGGGTTCTGATCCATGTGAAGAGCTAGGCCCTTCTTCTGCTGGGTCAGGCTCTTGGCTCCTCATTTGGTCAGCACACTCCAACTTCAGTCTTTTGACAGCTTCAGTTGCCTTCAGTGTGCTGACGAATCCAATTGTTTTGAACCTAGGATCCAAAAGTGTTGCCAGTGTCATCACACTGAGTGATTCCATGTTACAGATGCATTCGGTTAGCCGCTTTCTCAGATTTTCTGCAAGCTGTTGAGCAGCTGTTTTTGTCACCATTGAGGCTTGACGTTGAAGCTTAACGTGGACCATTTTCAGCATAGGAATAACCTTTGACCCAGAGACTCTTTTTTCCTCAGACAGTTCAGTTGTGGCTTGGTCAAAAGGAGCAAGCACCCTGAGCATCTCTTCAATGGATTCACAGTCTTCCGTAGTCAGTGGAGTGATGTCCGTTTTTAATGAGGCCAGTGACACCCAGACTGCTCAGCCATTCTTTCAAACATGTGGTAGGTGCTGTTCCATCTTGTTGGCACCTCATTGATTAATTTATGGACCGGTGTTCCCAGCTGCTGCTGTATTTGAGTGAGCTTCTCTTTGGCAGTAGTGCTCGATCGAAAGTACGTCACTATTTGTCGTGTTTTGTTGCGTATTTCTGTAAGTGTTTCGACCTGATCACATGATTTCCTCACAATTAAATTCATGGCATGGGCTATACAAATGGTATGGCGTATTTGCAGCATCCGAGCACATGAAATCATGTTTGCTGCTGCATCAGTGACAAGACACCTGACCTTTGCAGCTATGCCCCACTCCTCCATGAGGCTCTTTTTAACTGTGGCCATGTTTTCAGCAGTGTGTTTTTGAGGAAAATGCTGCACTCCCAAGACTGACGTATGGAGTTCATGGCTTTCTTTGTCCACATAGTGGCAAGTAACCGCTAGATATGCCTCCATATTCATGGATGTCCACATATCAGCTGTTAAACTAACAGCAACGGCGCTCTGGAGGTCCTTTTTTGTTTTCTCCTTTTCCTCCTCATACCTCTGGCTCACCAAATCCTTGATGGTCTGAAAATAACCATACAAATATTCTTATACCAAAATATAGTTATATAGTACAAAAACATAATAATAACCTTTCTTAAACATACCTTCCTGCTTGGTAGAACATACGAGGGTATGATGAGCTTCAAGAGCTCCCTGAATCCCTCATTTTCAACCAAGCTGAGTGGCTGGCAGTCTTTGATGATCATGTTGACCACTGCCTCATCCACTGCTTGCTTAGGAACTGCAAGCCAAAAGGAAATATTTCGTTAAAAGCTTATTTAAGGTCTGTATTTTTTTGTTTTTACAAACAATGTTGCAGAGTCAAACAGAGAAGGAAGCTAGATAAATACTTTATTAATCTAGCAGAGAAATTCAATAGAGGAAATCTTCCCTGATTGGGAATCGAACCGAGGTCACTGGGGTGTGAGCTCTGAATCTTACCCACTACACTGTAAATTGTAATAAGTTTGATTTACTTAAAAAAAAGTCAGGAAACCCATTGCCTCAAAACCTCCAAGTAAAGTAGCTAATTCATTTTAAGGTGTTATAGCTGAAAATAACTGTTTAGACAACTCAGATAATGGCAGTAAACTTGAGTGAAGTTAACTCAAAATCATTAATTGGGTTAACTATAAAAATATAAATTCAGACAACTCATACAATGGCAGTAAAGTTTGAGTATAGTTAACTCAAAATCATTAGTTAGGTTGACTATAAAATGTCAATGTTGACTACTTAAACATGTGAGTTACGTTAATTAAGCAGTACTCATAAAAATAAGTTATCAGTACAAGTTTAAGCGTTCACATTACTAGCAAAATATCAGGAAACCGATTGCCTTGGTATGTTCAAGTAAGCTGAACCAAAAGTGATAAGTTATTGAAACGAAGGGACAACAGACAACAGTTTGAATGGAAAACAAAGTTTAATTATTAAAGTTTTGTTGTTCTGAACACAAATTACAGGGGTTCTCACTTTGTATGTAAAATAAACACTAGACTTTTCAGAAATAAAAATGACACTTTAAGTGCAATGAGGCTCCCTCCCACAAAAAGACAAAATAAATAGAAATAAAAAACACTTTTCCAATAAGGGTAAAGGTAAAAGTTTTGTTGTTCTGAACACAAATAGAAAAGGGTCCAGGCTGAAAACTAATAAAGTTTAACTTTTAAATACAGGGGTTCTCACTTTGTATGCAATATAAACACTAACTAGACTTTTTCAGAAAAAAATGACACTGAGAGTGCGATGAGGCTCCCTCCCACACAAAAAAAAAAAAAAAAAAAAAAAAATCACTTTTTCAATTAGGGTAAAGGTATCAATGTGACCCATAATGTCACATCACATTCACATCATGAACACATTCACTCACTGCATCAAAAGATTTTTGAGTGATTGTATTTTTGGTTTTAGGGATTTATGTCCAAGTGAGAGAAGCACCCTTTGCATGAAGTCGAAGGTGTAGGTGATATTGCTTTATCAAAGATTGCTATCAAAAATGAAATAAAAGAAAATAAAAATAAAATAATTAATTAATAACTTTAATAAATTAAAGTCCTCAGGGCACCACCCTGTTTGTTGGCACAGGGAACCAAGATAGCAGATAATTGACCTAACCTTAAAGATTCACCATAAGTCGTAATTATCAATTAAATTTATCAGATTAATTAATAAATTAATAAAACGGGAATAATTTAAAGATTAGTTTTGCTCTCGAAATCAGTCTAGAAGGGTGAGACTTGACGCGCGTAGAGGCTGATAATCATACAAACATTCAGAGCAAACAATTTCAGACACTTCTTGTTAAGATATGAAAAGATTTATTTACTCACAATAATAACTAAGGTCATTACTATCAATAAAACAAACCGGAAACATAAACAATGTCAAGAAGTTCAGGCAACAACTGATTTGAATGCAAGGAAGACAAAACTGGAGTGTGTGTGTGCGTGTGAGAAGGAATGATGCACAGGAAGTGGCGGAGTTATAACACGCCCACTAGTAGCAATGGCGGCTAAACACATGTGAATGGGAGGGGTCCCAAGATGGCGGCTTTCTTCCTAGCTTCCCTATATGTGGGTGTGTGCTGGTGCGTGCGTGTGTGTGAGAGTGTGCTCCGCCCCTCGACACGGCAGAAGATGGGGTAGAAGAAGAAAGAAACACACTTGTAATATTAAGCTTAGTCAAGAACACATGGTATCCTATATCTAATGCACATAATATCACTTCCTAACTCTTTGTCTGCCCAGACGTCTAAGCCTTACTTGGTGGAATTACGTCCGTGTGGTAATTCACCGTAGAGGTAGTCGAGCAGTCCGTTGTGTTGGAGATCCAGTTGGGTCGTGGGTCTAAACAGATTCAGGCGCTGATGAGTTGATCATAGGGCCAGTCTGCAAGTCCTTGATTTTCCTGGTCCCAGTGGGAAGGCCTGGTAGTTGGTCGACGGGGGAATTGGAAGAAAGCAGGAGGAAACGCTTCTTTCCTCGGGTGAAATCAGGATTCAGGTCGAGCAAACCAAAGGGGATCTCCACGGGTTTAGAGAGAGAAAAAGGTGTTCACTGAAACAAAGTTTGGGCCTTTGTTCAGGGAGAGAGAGATCTCTTGACGTCTTCAGCGGTAGAGCAGCAGCACAGAGAGGAATCTTGGGTTCGCTGAATTGGGAAAATCCAGGGCACATTCTTGAGTTTCTTGCGTCTCCTTTCTGCTTGGAGTTGAGCTGGAGGCCATTAGCTGAAAAACTGAGAAGTCTGGGTTCACTGGATTGGAGCATCCAGGGCAAGTTCTTAGGTCTCCTTCCTCCCTTGAGTTGATAAAGGGAGCCTTCCTGGAGAGGAGCCGTTTCTGTGGAAGGTTTGTGTGGAAGAGGGGAAGGGTGAAGGTGAAGGGCTGGAGGTGAAGGGGAGAAGGGGTTTCTTAGTGGGCCTGCTGGGCTTTTTATGCTGCAAATGACCTCACAGGCAAGAGTTAACATTCTGGCCAATGTCGTGGTAGCTGATTCTCTGACATCTTCACATCAAGGTGTGAAAAGGGGGTTGATCAACTACAACACTACTTTGTCTCCTTGTTTTGTGGAAAAAAGGCCGCATGTTTCAGCCATGTGGCAGCAGGCTTTTAAACTGAATTTAGGCTGAACATTTTCAAGTCTTAGAACTGGTATATGCCCCTACAAAGGTGTACTTCAGTTGTTGAGGGTACTCCAAATTCAGAGCGTAAGTAAGTCCAAAGAGCAGGCACATGGCATGTGGAAGATTTCCAAGGTCATTCATGACAATTCTTCCTTCCAAAATAATTGCAGTACCTGAA
Source organism: Genypterus blacodes (assembly GCF_046128005.1). Classification (NCBI taxonomy): domain Eukaryota; kingdom Metazoa; phylum Chordata; class Actinopteri; order Ophidiiformes; family Ophidiidae; genus Genypterus; species Genypterus blacodes. The sequence continues at coordinate 21,573 of NW_027467073.1, forward strand.
GACTCGAGGTGCAGTGAGTCAGGGGAGGCCTGTCTGTCTTCAGGAATGATGGTCAGGATCCCAATGGGGGTGTGAGACATGTCTGGGTCTTCACAGTCCTAACAACAATAGCAGCAATAACACCAAATTACATATCAGATGTCAACTTGAATTTCTATGGCAGAAAACACAAGACAGCCACTAAAAGTACAACATAACACTTCATCACTGCGGCTTCTGGGCAATGCACTTGCTACTACCACAGGAGGCTGATGAGTAAACTACCAGTGTAGTACAGGAATGTGTACACTTTGCAGCTGTCACACCTATGGCAGTCCACTCATCAGCCTCCTGTGACAGTATAGCGAGCGCATTTCCCAAGAGCATCACCGATATACAAGTGTTGATGTTGTTGCAAGGGAAAGTTCATAACATTTAACGTCTAACTACGTTGCACTTCATACGGTCATAAGAGATATCAGTAGACCCCCTCTAGAGAACTGCGACTGAAATTTTTTGAAAGACAGCAGATACCACCAAAAGTGTTCTGATTGGGGATAGGTCATCAGTGCATCACGTAAGAAGTACAGTAGCACTGATTCAGGCTGAGGGGTAGAACAGTAACTAAAACTAAAGCTATCAAAGTAACATAAGGAGCAGAATTAAACAGAATGAACCTGTGGTGTAAATTGTAATAAAGACGACTTACAAAGCATGTCTTGAAGAAGTCTGTGTTCTCCTCTCCAAGGATCACAGGAAGGCCATGGAGGACTGCTGTTCGCTTCGCAGTCATATCTGTACTCTGAAAAATCATGTCAAACACACATCACTCCTGTGGTAAAGAACAATCAATTAATAGCTCTGCACACACAATGGGGTTGTGTATTTTGTTCCCCACATGATAAAAAAAAAAACTTACCTCTGGTCTGACTTGTTGCAGATATTTCTGAAGTTTCTGGCAAACACTTCCCCCTTTGCTCTTGAAAATCTCAAAGAAGCGAGGGATGTATTTGTCAAGTTCTTTGAAGAATTCTGTATTTAGGTTTTTGCTGGACAGGCGACGGAACTCTGCCACAATCTGAAGGAAAAGTATGACAAATTAATATTTAAGATATAGTGATATTGGACCTCTTAGGACTACTTTTCACTAGCAGGACGCCAAAGCTAATTCTGTAAGTTAATAAAAGATGTGACAAACAATGAATTATATGAGAAATAAAAAAATTAATGCATAAAAGACAGGAAGAGTTTTAAATTACCTGACCCTCTGTAAAGAGTGCTGGCCACCTTTCCATTATGTCCTTCACTGGAGGCTCCAAGTTCACCAACTCTTGTCTTCTCAAGGCTAAAGTAGAGTCCATGTTTTTGGTTATCAGAGCAGCAGTTGGATACCGTTTCCTCATTGGATACCGTTTCCTCATTGGCTACCGTTTCCTCATCTCCTCTACAAGTTCCTTTCGTTTGGACTCTATACTGGTCTCATCTTCACCATCTTATACTGGTCTCATCTTCAACAAGCATCTTCTTGATGCTTGTTTGAGAAGCTTGGCCTTTTCTTTTCCTTTCATTTACGGCCACATCTGTACATCCAGCTTGACGCAGTTTGGTCCGGTAGTTGCCCATTTTGAACTTAATACTATTTTTCCATCCGTTACATCCATTGACAGAACCTGGCTCAATGAGACATGGATGTTTTTGAATCAGTGCAGTTGCAACATCATTGAATTCTTGATCACTGGGATATGCCTTGAAGCTGTAAATTGCCTCTGCAAGCTTTTCAAGTATCTCGTGCTTCATGTCCCTGGGTACTTGTAGATATGTCTTGTCTGTCATATACCGAAGATTTCCCTGGCGTAATCTGTACTCGATATTCACAGGAAAATAAGGAATTTCGAAAGTGTCTGGCCATGGAGATCGAGTAGATGACCGACTTTCAGGGGAGGGAGAGAGGATCTCTGTGTCATCCGTGCTGGCTGTACTTGGTGTGGGGGTTGGAACCAGAGCGATTATCTTAAGGGTGGGTTTGTCAGGCAGGTCAGTAATGTCAGTGAGGTTGACGAGGGCATTATTGAAATCAGGATCTTCATACTGGATGGAGAATTTATACTGAAGCTCCAGCTTCTCCTCAAGCTGTTCAAAAAGAGAGTCAAGTGTATGTGGTTTCGCAGAGAGTGTAATTTTCCTGATGTCATTGTCATTGACAATTATCCTTAGTGTAGTCCTCTTCTCAATTGTTGGTTGTGATTCTACAGAGGATTAAAAAAAAATACAATAAAAAAATCAGTTATGACACTTGACATCAAAATCAAGTGACATCAAAATCTTCAGCATCCAATCAGCATAAAATATAGTGTTTAAGGGTAACAAACGTTCTGCCCCTGATTCTGTAGGCTGCCAGAGGAAAGGGGTCATTTAGATCAGAGAGCATGTTGACTGACATTGATGACACATGACTGCATAGCTCATAAGAACGCAGATGCTCATTATACCATGATGTCATATGTTTGCACAGAAACAAAACATCACTGTTAATGACAAGGATGTTGTGAATTTGCCTAAAATCAGGTAGGCATGAACAAGCACCAACACACAATCATGTCTGAACTGTATTTGATGCATCAACACTCACAGATGATGCTACGAGGACAGTGTTCTGAGATGCATACCTCTGTTTCAACAAGTTCTGAATATTCTCAGGTAAAGATGAAACCAAAGAAAGTGACACCTTGTCCATTTGGATGGATGGCTTGAAAAATGAGGAGGAGTCCACATGGTATGCCATCATTCTTTGATGCCGGACAGCCAGAGTTTGTGGGACATTTTTGAAGTTTTTTGTGTTGCGAATGACTTGCTTGAAAAATGTATGCTTTCCTTCAAAGCGCATTGTCCACATATCTCTGAGCGGCCCATACATCCTCATCAACTGTGGATAATGTTCCACAAAGTGGTGCTTTGGGCGCAATGTGAAGTGAGGAAATACTGTTAAAAGTAAACCTCTGTGCTCTGAGATCTTTGCATCAAGGAAATCAAGAGAATCTTCTGTTAGTCTAAATCACATATGTCAAACTCAAGGCCCGCGGGCCAGATCTGGCCCGCAAATGAATTATCTATGGCCCCCGGGATGATATTTAATTACTATTAGAACCGGCCCGCGGCTGCCCGCTGGTGTTTTGCACGCACCAGCATAACACTACATTCCCCACAATGCACCGCGAGCGAAAGCCCGCGAACACACTGCAGCATTATTCAGCGCTTCATCATTCATCAGCAATCAAAACAGTTGCAGGTACCCCTCTCCACAAAAATGGCTAAACGAATGGTGGACGCTGAGAACAGGGGGTTTCAAGAAAGGTGGGAGGCAGAATACATGTTCACGGAGGTAAAAGGCCAACCCGTGTGTCTTCTGTGTGGAGAAAGTGTCGCTGTAATGAAAGAATATAATCACTATGAAACGTCTCAGAAACACAAAGACAAAGACAAATACAAGAATATGGACACAGAACAAAAACTACAGAAGGTAGAAGAATTAAAAAGAGGTCTCAAGTCCCTGCAGGCTCTGTTCACAACAGCCAAATCACAAAGCGAGGCTGCGGTCAAGGCCAGTTTTATTGTGGCAGAAGACGTCGCAAAATCAGCCCGGCCATTTACCGAGGGAGAGTTTATTAAAAACTGTATGCTTAAAGTGTGTGACGCCGTGTGCCCGGACAAAAGGCAACTATTTTTAAACGTGAGCCTGAGCAGAAACACCATTGCTGAACGTGTAGACCAGCTTTCCGCCAATCTAAAACAACAGCTTGTGGGAAAGGGAAAAGATTTCATCGCATATTCCCTTGCTGTGGATGAGAGCACAGACACATCTGACATTGCCCAGCTGTCGATTTGCATCCGCAGCGTGGACTCCAGCCTGTGCTTAACTGAAGAGTTTTTGGGATTACGTCCAATGCATGGCACAACTACAGGACAAGATCTGTATGAAGAGGTATCCAGATGTGTAAATGAAATGGGGCTGCGTTGGGATAAACTTGTGGGACTGACTACAGACGGAGCACCCGCGATGTGCGGGCACAAGAGTGGATTGGTGGCAAGGATCCGTGAGAGGATGCGGGAGGAAAACGTCACCGGTGAGCTGACAGTTTATCACTGCATAATACACCAGGAGTCGTTGTGTGGCAAAGCATTGAAAATGGAAGATGTAATGAGCACCATAACACGAGCAGTTAACTTCATTAGAGCCAGAGGTTTAAATCACCGCCAGTTCAAGGCATTTCTGGGCGAGTTAAATACAGAGTATGGTGACTTGCCTTATGACACAGAGGTGCGATGGCTAAGCCAGGGAAAGGTGCTGAAAAGGTGTTTCGAGCTGCGTGAGGAGATCTGTCAGTTCATGGAAAGCAAAGGGAAAGACACTACAGCGCTCCAAGATGAGAAGTTCCAGTGTGAAGTGGCGTTTCTGTGCGACATCACGAGCCATCTTAATGTAATGAACCTGCAGCTGCAGGGACGGGGGCGCATCATCTCTGACATGTTCAGTACAGTGAGGGCGTTTAAACTCAAGCTGAGTCTGTGGGAGACGCAGATGCGGAAAAGAAAACTTGAGCCACTTTCCGAGCTGCCAGACCATGAAAGAGAAGCTCTCAACCGCTGTTTTCCCGAGTGCACAGTTTGCTGATAAACTCAGCGTACTTGCCGCCGACTTCCGACGCCGATTTGCTGACTTTGAAGCCCAAAAAAGCAGGTTTGAACTGCTCAGCAATCCTTTTGCAGTTGACATGGAAAGCGCACCACCAAACCTACAAATGGAGTTGATTGAGCTCCAGTGTGATGACGCACTGAAGGAAAAATATGAGAGTGGGCGCTGCTGAGTTTGCATGTTTCATCCCCGACACAATGCCCCAGCTGCGCATCCAAGCGGCTCAGACGCTCTCTATGTTTGGCAGCACATACCTGTGTGAACAACTGTTCTCTTTGATGAAGCTTAACAAAACATCACATAGGAGCCAGCTTACTGATGAACACCTTCATTCAATCCTGAGGATTTCCTCAAGTCAGAGCCTGACCCCGAACATTGATGAAATTGTACAAAAGATGAAACACCACCAAGTTTCAGGCTCAGCCTCAGACAAGTGAGCATCACAGAGCGTTAACGTATTTTCAGTTTTTAATTCAGTTAAATGTTTACATTTGTTACTATTTTCTCATTTTACTATTTGAAAGCAGTGATTGGTGAGGATCATAGACCAGTACAATAATGCATTTTGGGTTCATAATGCATGCAATTTCATTTCTGCATTTATCTTGTTATCTTGTTATCTTGTTAAGGAACATATTTTGTTTTTGAAGGAAATTTACTTGGTTGCTGTTTGCCTGTTGAAAAATGTTTCTGTTGACATTACTGACAGAGCCATAAGAAAATATTGCTTGATTCATTAAATGATTCAATAATATACACTGTGTGAGGTCTTGGTTCAATAGGCTATGTGCAATCATTTCAATATGTTTTAATAAACATTGAACCAGTCCGGCCCTCGACTTGTAGCAAATGTAGTTTTATGGCCCTCTGTATATTTTACTTTGACACCCCTGGTCTAAATGATGCTGACAGTTCTAAGATGTCCTTCAAAAGCATTAAAATTTCCCATGTTGGATCATTCTCTGGGACATCGAAACCAATCATCAGTGGGAGAAGTCTTGTGAGTGCCCAGTTTTCATGGGCGTTACCGCCAATCGTACCTCTAGAAGCAAATGTGGCAGGGACAATCTGGGGCTGATCAGTTCTGTCTGTGAATTTGTAAGGAAAATGTTTGATGACTTTGTTCAAGGACTCAAGGGTGATGTACTTCTTGGAGATCAAGTCATAAATGCACAGAGACATCTCAACAGGGATGATACCTTCCAAGAGGTCATGCATTATGTCAGGTGGAAACCCACTGACAGTGTGGAAATGTTCCAAATTGTCGCTCAAAACACAAGGACCTTTCACGCCATACTCTTTCACCAGATTTGGATTCTCTAAAACTTCAGAAACTTGCCTGTCATGATCCTGGCTGGTTCTACACTCAAATGCTCCGGATCGGACCTCTCTTTGCTGGATGTCAGGGGTGCTGCACTGTGAAACTCTCGTGAAAACCAGCAAAAGAATGAGCACCTAGGTTATCAGCTGACACATAGAGCACAGTTCCTTTCACACACTCACCTAACTGCTCAACATAGACACCGTGTTTTTCAAGAGTGACCAGGTCTTGAAGAAGTGGGTGAAGGAGAGCTGCATAGCCATGTTGTTTGATTGCACTTGCTCTGCATAATATTGCTAGCTGGATAGAGTGAAGACAGGAGCGATGTTTTGAGGGAAGATTAGCAAGAACCCAATAAATACCACACAGTTTGTGTTTCTTTTTGGAAGTGCCCAGAGGGTTGGCTATCTCAAACTCATCAATGTAAAGGCCAAGCACAATCCTTAAGGTCTCAGTCTTAAAAAAAGAATTCCCGCGATAGTGAGTGCCATCTCTGTAAGTGTTGTATCCATCAACAGTGCACTCATGTGTAAGAATTTTATCTAGAACATCAGCTCTGTTTAACAGTTTTTGTAACATTTTTAGAATTGGCACATAAGAGAGTGATTGTAAGTCTTTTTCGAGCTTGTATTCAACTGGCATGACCGTAGGAAATTCCCTCTGAAAATATGACTCTCTTCTACTGGCTGTGGAGAGTGACTGGCCAGCATCAGTCATTTTCAAGAACAAGTTATTCTCTTTGACAGCATTTACAATCTTTCTCACGACTGAATTGTCACTGACACCATGTTCATTGAGAAATTTGCTGAATGGCACTACGCAAAAGGGGCTCTGAGAGAAGAACAAGCTGATTTAGTTGTTGAATTACCTCCTGTACTGCCATGTCAGATAAATGCAAGACTGCCTGCAGTTTAAGAAAGAGTGAGGCTACATTATGCTCAAGTTGATGCTGTAAATGATCCAAATTTTCGATTTGAGCTTCTGCCATTTTGTCTTGGTCTGTAGGATCACTAGAAAAATCCTCAACTTCTTGCACATCTTGTGACACGCCTGGATCTGAATCAGGAGGTGTGCTGCGCATGGCAATGTCAGGCTTCAACCGCTTCTGATTGGGAAGCCGATGTTCTTTGCATTTATGAGCATTAAATGTTGAGTAGACATTGCTCTCAAAAATGCAGTTTTCATATGGACACCTCACAGTTTCCTTATTTTTAAGATGTTGGCGCAAATGGGACAAAAAAATGAGTTCTGTGCAGGGTTCTTCAAAATTGCAAAGAGGACAATTGAATATCACAGGGATTTCATCAGCTCCACTCGTCTGTCCATCATGTACTTCTTGGTAGTGATTTCTTGTTAAATGCACTTTGAGGGCATTAAATGATTTAAATGAACACAGACAATCTGTGTGGAGGCATGGAATTGGAGAAGTTCTTGCGTAGCTTCCATGTTTTAAGCGGTAGTGCTTGAATAGTTGAGCCCTCTTTTCAGAAGAAAACAAGCAGTACTTACACTTCCAATGCATAGATAGGTGTCTTCAAAAACCTACAAAAGAAGCAAAAAAATCAATCATTTAAACTGTAATTAACTCATAGCACAAGCATAGATTACGGCTGTACAGAATATCATTTTCTGGGCTTCGAGGCATCAGCACTAATCAGCAGCGAATATATGTATATACTGTATATATATCCTTATTTTTTGCAAGTTTTTCCAAAAATGTTTGTGATTTTTTCTTCTTTTTTTGTTGCAATTTTTAAAAACTGCCATTTTTGTCTTTAATGAAAATTGTTGATAGATGCATCTCTACTCTCTTTCATTTAAGTTTTTTGTTTTCTACTGTTATGAGAAATAAGGACTCAATTTCCCATGATGCTTTTGCTTCCTATTTTGGATGACGATAAGTCACGTGGGCCACAGCTGATAACCGTAGCCAATCCCATCAGCTGTGCGCAGGTAAACAGAGTTGGCTGAAGCATGACACTCGCCTGGATTACTATTTTTTCAATGAAAAAGTTGGGTTGGGGGGGGGGGGGGGGCTGGGAGGGGGTCTTGCCCGGGTCTCACTGTTGTTTACTTTACAGAAGAAAAAACGAGGATTTGACTATGACCACACAGCCACACCCCCTAGCGGCATGGCGGTGAATTGCAGAGCAGCGCGTTCCCTCGACGCGCTGAGGAATGAATTACATGCTTGTAGAGTTGAAGAGTGTCCCAAAAAGAAAAGCACGGTTGCTTTTTCAACCGTTAATAGGCACGCTGTGTTTGCTGACACTCAAGTTATCCCTAAATGTTACAATATCCTTACAGAGTTTTACACCGAGCAACATTGCTTGAAGGGCTGGTTAGCTTCAGCTTTCACATGACTGCAAAGGACCAACCCGCAGCAACAACAAAAATACGCCACTAAATAAACATTAAACATAAAGTTAACCTCCAAACCTAGACTTAAATTATATGGCAAAGCTAACGACTATAAGTTTGCCACATAGAAAACCAACTGAAACTTACCGTGACAGTACTTAGCTGCAGCACTCGCCGTGTGGTTGACGGTTTACCGCTTCAAACTTCGAAGCACGTGGTCACCTGTCAGTGGGCAACTGCGCATGTGCGTAGAACGAGAGCTGCCGAATGAAGCCGAGATCCTGCTGGATATGCATATTATTGAAGAATCGTTCTGATATTCTTCTGCGTGTTCGTTTGTGGTGAATCAAGAGGAAAAGATGAGGCAAAGATGAACTGGAATCTTCAGGAGAGCTTTACTGGAATAAGACCTTGGACAGCGCTGGTTCCACCTCTGGCATGCACCAAAGAAGGACAATCAAATATCTCCGTGCTGCCCTATTTATCCCGCATATACAGGGCATCTACATAATATTCTAATTCACTGATGACAATGTAGTTTAACTGTTATCTATTGGTCAGTCGGCTTCAAGAGGGGCAGCGCTAAGATTCAAATCTGAGGGATGAACAGATGTCTGTGGGGGAAAGTAGAATTCTCTTTGTGTAAATTAAAGAACAATAGTATAGTGTAATTAGCTCTTTGATCTGAAGAAGCTCCCCCTGACTGCCCGTCTATGCAAACCCCCTCTCTTCCTTCTTCCTGGCCACAGATGTTTGAGGCTTTGATAAAGTGTATTAGAGTGACTCCTTCACCTATTGGCAGATATGTGTTATCTAGCCCTCCTGAAGAGAGAGACAGACGCTGTATATGCTTGTGTGTATTATCTCCAAACTTTCCCGGGGATAGCCATTTGGTTTACTTGACTTCAGTTACTGGATTAGTTATATGTGTATTGACATTATTTGTTATATTCCAACAGTCCCCCTTTTCATTCTATTCATAGAATGAATCAAACTTGAGATAAACAATCTAAGCCTCCTGCCGCACTCACCAATCCACTCAGTTTAAACCGACAGCTCATCACATGAACAGAATTCACATTGTCATCCAGTAGAATTCAAAAGGTATAAAAATGCAATGTACATGACCCATACAAACAAATTCGGTGCATGTGCTATGTATACAAACAGTACATATGACCTATCTAAAAGATACAATGCATTTGACACCTTAATTAACAGTAGTTGCTTCCTTCATGGAAAAATACTTTGCAATCATTCATTCATTAATACAAAAATCAACTTCTGCAGCCCGGTAGGGGGCTGGTCAACCCATCGGACCCCCAGCGGTTCGGAGCATTTCATCATATCTATAATTTTGTAAACATTAGCCTTCTGGTTCCAGGGTCATTCTTGGGACGCTACGTAGGCGTCCACGCATTGTACAGGCCCGCGGTTAGGGTCTGGAACTTGAAACCTTCCAAGACCCTGGAAAACAACTCATGAAAATACAATTCAATAAATCCCGTCCCACAGTAATTTAAACACCTCGTACTAAATCTATTCTATTAGCTGGCACAAAAGCGCAAGCTTATGTGTGCTTTCAAATATAAACATTTGTAATCCTGAGGTAGTCTGAGAAGAGAAAGAAAGGAAGTCCTTATTTCACAACCACTGTGGTCAGGGGAAGAACATCAGGGTCGTCGAAGATCCGAATAGCTTCTCGAGGGTGTCAGAGAAGAAGTCATCTATGCCTGAGTTTTCAGCTCGTGACTCAGGGACGTCACACTTGCCAGGGCTTTGGTGACAGGACCGTCTGGGAAAGTGTTATTGGGGATGAAAGTACAACATGCAGATCCAAACGTGGCACACACACCCCCTTTTCAGCTAAGATCATGTCGAAAACGATCCTATTTTGATAGGTGATCAATGTGGTGCGGGCCATTTGTTCAGTCATCCCTTTTACAGCATCCCGTGTGTAATTGACAAATCTCTGTTGGTCATAATAGAAGTAGTTCATCCAATCACCATTTTTTATCAATTGTGGCCCACCAGAAAAACAATGATTCAAACACCGCTTCCACTTAGTTCCTAGCTCTGTTCTTGTCTGGAACACTCCAAAGCACCCCAATCTCATCAATATACACCTGTGGGCCTAATGACCCCTTGGTGAGGTGAAAAAGGGTGAGCTTCTCTTGAAAAGATCTGTAATCAGGTACAGGGAACATGGGAAGAAGCATTATCAGCAGCTGAATGAGAGCACAGGAAGTTATGAGGTCTCTACACAGCCATCCGGTGTCAGATGAGAACCAATCCTGATCCCTTGCCCCTGTGATTGAGATTAAGGCACTTCATTTGTCATATCATATACAATTCAACTCTGTTCTGCACACACAAACACATTAACACCTTCTTCTCATTTCCCCCTTTTGTTTCTGATACAACACGGCGTCCACAATGCCGTGTCTTTCAGAAACTCCAATGGAAGGTGTTGATGTAGTCCAGTACTGGCAATGCCGCCGCATGCGCCATGTCATGCTCGATGGTGATGAGTGTTTGAAGATCCATTTGACCTGATAAAGGATGGGTGAATATTCGGCTTGAGGGCATAGGTCGTGGTGATTGGGGAGAGGGTTGGATGTGCTGTCTTCGGGCCTTGTCAACAGTGACCAGGGTTGTAAGGGTCACCTGTAGGCTGGGCATGCAGGAACATAAGTGGGGCGTATGGGGGCTGCTGTAGTGGGCGCCTCCGTACATCTCGAGGTCCCCCTGCTGCTTGGAGTTGGGACTGCTGCCACGCACGTTTCATGTGGGGGCATTCCCGGACCCAGTGACCAGGATCCAAACAACAAAAACAGCCTTGGGTGCGGGGCTGCCGAGCTAGTGCTGTTCCTCTTCCTCCCCTGTCTTTTCCTGAACATCCACGTCCACGTCCTCTTTGGTTGCCTGGACCATTCTGGTACCGGCTGAAATATATCTGGGGTTGTGGAGCATATGGATACGGATGCATTTCATATGAGGCTGACTGAGGAGGAGCCCAAGCTGGGGGTGCTACAGGTGGAGGGTGGGCTAGCCGGGCAGGGACGGCTGGGGAAGGGTGTTCGGGGACCACTGGGCATATTTGAACAGGGGGGACTGACTTGATTTCCTTGTCAGTATTGATCAGGGCAATCAGCATTTTCCACAACGTTTTCAGGAATGTGTTGATCTCTAAGACGTCTGAATGTTCTGACTGAAAGTGCCTTTCAGTGTAATGTGCCAACACAGCTCGCCATTTGTCGTGGGTTTCTTGGCCTAGTCCTACAACATTTTCCAATGTAGCCTGGACCTGCTGGGGAAGGGAGCGTATCACCGCTGTTCGGAACATTTGGACCGTGGCACTGTTTGGCAATTCAGTGTGGGGCATTGTTCCAGTGGCATGGGCCCACTTCTCAGCACAACTGTTGAGGAACACATGGAAGGATTTTCCCTTGGTCCAATCAAATCGCTGCAGGTTGGAGACTGTCAGAACCGAAAGGAAGCGTCGTCTCAGTTCAGTACAATAAGCAGTACTTCCGCTGTTCAAGAGCTCAGAGTCTCCCACCAGCATGAAGCGGAGCCTTTGGTCGATGTCATTGGCTGTTTCTCGCCCTAACAGGCGTCTAATGATGGCCAGAAGGTCTTCTATAGCCACAAAATCGCCTGAGTTGAGAGACTCGACCCCTTCAAGCTTGTCCCGGTTGTGCTGCTCCACTTGATTGGCGGCCGACAGCAGAGTCATGGCGCGGGCTCGAATCTTCTGCGCATGGTCTTTGTCTTGCTTGGCTGTCCCCCATGATTTCTTTCCACCTGCTTCCCATTTCTTGGTAGCTTCTGTAGCTGCTTCGTTCATTCGGTCAAAAGTTGCTTGGACGCACTCAATGGAAGGAGGAGGCGCATCAGGTTTGGGCCAGAGGCCCCTGTCTTCCCAGTCAGACAAGAGGCGTTCCAGATGTTGTCGGGTTTTGTCTCTTTTGTCAGAGTCCGTACCTGACATGATATGACTCAAAATTGCCTCAGTATAGTTGTTGCAGGTAAGGAATTCGGCCATGGCTGTTCAAGTCTTAGCAAGCTCTATGATTATGTTAAGTTCTAATCTTTCAAGAAAGAGAAAATATAAAATAAGTAATCTAAAAATTAAAAAAAAAATTTAATTTCATCAAAAATTAAAAAATTAAAAACCAAAAAACCAAAACAAACAACAGAACTAAATGCAAAATTAAAATAATTGTTTCTATTAATCAATTAATTAATCAATTTGAATTGTTTATTTACTCTATTTAACTAATTAATTAATTAAGAGGGACTTTCTTTTCTTTCTTTAACGACAGCGGGTGCGATTATAAATACCAGGAGAAGATGTAGCTGCAGTACTACTAAAAGAACTGAGGGTAGCGCTGTTAAGTCGCTTTCTGAAATATAGCGAACTCTCGTAGCTGCAGTACTGCTGTAGGCCTGAGGTGTCGTTGCGTCACTTCTGGGGTCTGGGGCGCTGTTTATATATTGTTGGGGATACTATGGCACTATTCAATCACTTCCTAAATGAAAACAAAAACAAAAAAAACAAAACAGAAATCCAATGTAATAGTGATTTTTCGGAAGTCACCAACAATTAATCCCCCAGGACTTTGACAGTGTATCAGAGTATATTACTGCGTGATATGCCGGGGCTGAAAAGACTCCCGGAAAGTCTCTGAACTTCTATATAAAATATATCCTGATTATATTCAGACACCCACAGACAGTTCCCTCTCAGACAAACAGTCCTTTCTTCCTGCTTGCATTCTTACACACACACACACGATCAGATACACAGACAAGTAATAACAACGTTAGTAACACAGCTCAGATATTCAGGAACACGTGTTATAAGACAGTAACACACACAACTCACATATTCAGACACGTAATAACCAGGTTAATAACACAACTTCAGACATACAGACACAAAACAACAGTTAATCACACAGAACAACACATTTACATGCCGGCTCACTCAATCTCACACACGTACACAGCTGGACCAGAACACACGGACAACTCTCTCACACAGCTCAATCACACTCAGACATACACACGCAGAATCTCAGTCAGATGCAGCCACCTCTCAGTCATACGTGGCAAGGCAAAACAAACACAAGTGCTGTCTCAACCAGCTGTTTGTCAAAGATACGTGACTGCAAATCCCCACACACACATAGACACGAAGATCTCTCTCAGTCGAAAACGGATCATACACCCAAAACGTCCGTTTCTCTCTATTCCACCCTCTCACACATACACACGCATACAGTTTCGATAAATGAACGTATGGCCACTACGTAAATTTACCAGAAGTTGGAAGCAGATTACCCTTAATCCACCAATACAATACAGACAGTTTTAAATATTTTTATGCCGTATATCTTCAGAAAAAAAAAATCTCAGACAAGAATACTACTCCTTAATCGAGTTTTCATCCACACACGGCAATTCCAAACCCAAAACCCAGAAGCCCCCGGCTTCGTCCGGACCTCAATAAACGATACCTCAGACAAGAGTATTTCTCCGTATATGAATACTCATCCCCTTGACTAAACGACTATATCCTAGACAGGACTTGACACAGAATCACTTGGAACGATTGTTAATTACTCAAAAGTCTGTTTATTCTTTATGTTGTGTCAGTAATCTGCCACACTTCTGCAACAGTGCACCTCCAAGGTTTTATTTATTTAATCTTAACAAGTTAACTATAGCTGGACATTAACCACTGGACTTTAGCCAAACAGTGCTTGTACACTCTTAATTAATACTTAGCGGGTTATTTTTTAACACAAATTGACTGACTTTAACCATAACCGAATAATGGATGTAACCAATAACTAAAAAATTGACTTTAGCTTATTTTAGTTCCGTTTCCATAAGGGACATTAACCCACCAAACCAGACTTTAGCTGAATTGGCTCCTTATTAAGGGATCTTAATCCCAAACCAAGTAGACTTTAGCAACTTTGAGTTTAATTTAAAAACAAGACTTTAGCCTGTGACCACGCCGGGTCGAGGAGGCCCGTACCTCCTACAGTCTGGACCGAATATGAGAATTCCAAAATGTTATCACAGTCAGCTATACCGAGACTCCAGTCCGTCTCCTCTTTGAATTACTCTAAATTTACGTGACATACAAAAGACAATTGCCCACTTCCATAGATAAACTTTAGAGTGTCCAATAACCTATTACAGATTCGATTTAACAGGTTCTGCTCACCCTTTGATATACGGCGCCGTATGGAAGTGAAGCGTTTGCCTCTGTTGTCAGAGGCGCCTTTTCTCTGGGCCTCGTCCAAATTTGTCACCAAAACGTCGGGTGTCACCAAATATTGAAGAATCGTTCTGATATTCTTCTGTGTGTTCGTTTGTGGTGAATCAAGAGGAAAAGATGAGGCAAAGATGAACTGGAATCTTCAGGAGAGCTTTACTGGAATAAGACCTTGGACAGCGCTGGTTCCACCTCTGGCATGCACCAAAGAAGGACAATCAAATATCTCCGTGCTGCCCTATTTATCCCGCATATACAGGGCATCTACATAATATTCTAATTCACTGATGACAATGTAGTTTAACTGTTATCTATTGGTCAGTCGGCTTCAAGAGGGGCAGCGCTAAGATTCAAATCTGAGGGATGAACAGATGTCTGTGGGGGAAAGTAGAATTCTCTTTGTGTAAATTAAAGAACAATAGTATAGTGTAATTAGCTCTTTGATCTGAAGAAGCTCCCCCTGACTGCCCGTCTATGCAAACCCCCTCTCTTCCTTCTTCCTGGCCACAGATGTTTGAGGCTTTGATAAAGTGTATTAGAGTGACTCCTTCACCTATTGGCAGATATGTGTTATCTAGCCCTCCTGAAGAGAGAGACAGACGCTGTATATGCTTGTGTGTATTATCTCCAAACTTTCCCGGGGATAGCCATTTGGTTTACTTGACTTCAGTTACTGGATTAGTTATATGTGTATTGACATTATTTGTTATATTCCAACAATATGCGTCTTGCTCACTCATACCTCTAAGTACAGGTTACTTGCAGCTGATGAGTTTGATTACTTGCCTCAGTAGAAAGTTGTCTTTACTAAGTTTTAGTGAGGATAGTCAACAGAGTAAGCTGGAATGAGTTAAGGTCACTTTTCTTTTAAAGTAAGATATACAATTACATTTTACAGTGTAAACACTGATAATTATAACCTGTTTTTTTATTAATTACCAGAACTTACAGCAGCTACAATGCAGTGAGCTGTTTCGAAGTAATGGAGGATGTTGCCATGTCTGGTTGTTTCTCAGCTATTGTTGATAATTGAGGGTTGGTGATGCTTGTGCCACAATGTTTCGCTGTCTGTTTTGATATCATTTACATCATCATTACAAGCAATTCAGTATGCTGGAGCTGAATTGATGTCCTCAATTTGCAGACTGGTGATGTTTGTGGCCAGTTTTATGGCCCTGTGACGGTCTATGCAGGCATATGTTTAATTTTAGGAACCATCTGTCCTGTTTTTGTCTTAGAATAGATGCATTGACATATTTATGAACAACTCCTTCATGTATTCACAGCCTTTCAGCAACATACTATCTCCTCCTGAGCTGCCACAGATCAAGCAGCAGTATTTCATCCAATTCTTTATAAATTTGCCCTGCTCTGATTTTCCCAGCAGTTCTGACATTTCTCACACTAGAATAATCTGGTAGATATGTTGATGTTATCTTTCCAGCCATACCCAAGTACCCACAAACACCACTGAGACCACGAGCAATCTATGCAGGCACAAACAAACACACACAGGCTAGTGTCAGACCTCGCTGAGCAGAACCCAGACGCCGGAGTCAGACCGAACCACCACGCTGAAACGGGCTGGAGCTCTGCTCCAATCAGGCCCTCAGCTATGCCATCCTCGAACATGCCTAAAGACACACACACACGGAAATGTCTCATACCTTAAGGATGAAGAATCAAGACAAACATACAGAATGTACAGACTATGTGCATTTAGAATGCTGTTAATCGTTTGTATGTTTGTATATTTATACTCTTGTATTAACTGTCATACAACAAAAATTACAAAATTATGAGCTGTTTCACTTTCAACAGCTCAATACTTTCAGCTCATGGTGATTGTTGTCAAACAAAACACCAGTTTGTTAAAAGTAGCACATCTGGCTCACTGATTCACCACAAATCCAAAAGTTGTTACATTAACCCTTAGTGTAAATGGCGCCCTCTTGAAGTATAAAATACATTTGGGGTTAGGCCGCTTTCACACTTTGAGTCTGAGTTTGACATTTTGTTCTACTGTTTCTTTTAACTTTGGTCCTTTTTTAACAGGTAAGGCGCGGGTGTTGGCTGCCTGTTTGGGCAAGGGCGCTCCATTTTCATTCATTCTTTTCCCAAAAGGTTTCGTCAAGCCTGCTCTGTTGTCTTATTGTTCATTTGACCGCATTGCAACCAGTTGATAATGATGACGATACAGCAAACGTGCCATAAAGATACAGCAAAGACAGATAAAGCCATGATTTGATGTGTAGGGTGATTAACTGACAATGACATGATGCTATATGTTTGGATCCCCCGGGACGGAGTCAGAGTCAAACCCTCTGCTTAGGTTGAGGAGAAGCATTGAGATTAATGAGTGGCCCAGTGAGCAAGTGAGTGAGGGAGTGTGGGTGGAGTAGTGAGTGTGGGTGTGGGTGAGTGAGTGCACTATTTACCGATAATGATGAATCCTTTATCAGACGCCTTGTAGGGAGGAGACGAGCCAGAAACCAGTTTGTCTCGCACCGACGCCTGAGGGGAGACACAACCACAACGTGGCAAATATTAAAGTCATTCTCCACCAGTCAGGGTTTAGAGTGAAAGACTCACCCAAATAAACATCCTCAGGCTACATCCTGGGGCCTGTTGTACAAAGCAAGGGCAACAGACCTCAGCCAGTTTTGCATGAGTTAAGCTACATAAATGCTGTCTGCCCTGCAGGTATGGTGACACTATCTCACAAACAAGGTGATTGGTCAGGAGGCGGAGCTTATGCATTACATTACATTACGATCATTTAGCAGACGCTTTTATCCAAAGCGACTTCCAATAAGTGCGTTCAACATAGGTAGATAAAAGCCCAACTAATTTCCAAGACATGCTGCTCTGGATCAGGCTAACCAAACATGGAGCATTATTTACTGTGGCAACAGAGTGAGATCAGAAGTGAGTGAGCTCTGTGACAGCGAAAGAGACACAGAGAGAGAGAGAGAGAGAGAGAGAGAGAGAGAGAGAGAGAGAGAGAGAGAGAGGAAAAAGAGAGAGGGGGGAGAAAGAGACAGAGGGAGAGAGAGAGAGAGAGAGAGAGAGAGAGAGAGACACACACACAAAGAAAGAGAGAGTGAGTGGGGGGAGAAAGAGAGAGGGGGGAGAAAGAGACAGAGAGAGAGAGAGAGAGAGAGAGAGAGGGGGGGAAAGAGACACAGAGAGAGAGGGGGGAGACAGAGAGAGACAGACAAAGAGAAAGAGAGGGGAGGGGGGAGAAAGAGACAGAGACAGACAGACAGCGAGAGAGAGAAACAGACGGACAGAGAGAGATAGAGATTGAGAATGATAAAAGGAGGCCCAGTAAACTAGTCTTGAAAAGTTAAAGGCTCATTAGGTGCTCTTTGTACTTAAGGCGAATTTTGTCTTCTTATCTAATGCTTCTGACTCCTCCCCCTTGCCTCATTGGTGAGGTGTCAGAAAGCAATAGGATCCAACATTTGAAACTCAAAATTTATCGTACAAACTTTGCTCCACAGGGCAGAAAATGGAAAAATAGGTGCATGTCAAAGCAAGGCATGGAATGGAATCGGAATGCCGTCCAACTGGATCTCAGTCTGGCACTCGTAAGATCAAACCTGCCCACAACTTCATTCAATAACTTCACACTTCTCTGCACCAGGAAAATAGACCGCAACCTAAATATAATCAAGGTAGTTTGGAGATACCTCCCATACAAAGTTGATCATTTCAGTCCTACATGATTCGATTGAAACCAATTTATTTGTGCATGTCTGTATCCTCCTCTGTGTGATTTCCTCATGAGCAGACTTGCCTCATACTGTGATTATGCAATGCATCCTGAACACTTCAGAACAATCAATCAGCGTGGCAGATGTGTAAGCGTCCACTCCCAATACAGCAGTTTTACTACATTTGATTTGAATTGGAAACTGCATTGGAATCAGGTCTCTATCTTTAAAGAAAAAAGTAATGTAATTTCTGGCTACATTTGTCGTTGCACCGTGCTGGAACCTTTTATCATTTCTTTATCTTTGTAGTTTTCTCAAAAAACCTAACATTCTGTAAAATCACTTTAACCGCTCTCTTCTTTACAAGTACAAGCAGCATCACCACTGTATGTGAAGGAGCCATTGACACAGTTCAAAGTCACCAGGGATCCTCCTCTGGGGAGCATAGACATCACTACCAAATGCCACAGCAATCTTACCAGTATGTGTTAAGATGAGCTGCTTGTATTTGAATAGTTTCATTCTTAAAAGGCAAAAAAGTGACATCATCTGTAACATGACATTTAACCGCATAAATGGGATATATAATATATCAAAAAAACGATGCTCATACTCCGACCTGTTGCTGTTTGAAGCCTGTTTAACACAGCCTCCTTCTTGTTTTCCACACAGTGATTCCATGTCTGTCTCACTTTACTCTGAGATCACTACAGCGCTACCACTTTTCCCCATTGGTGCGATTCGAAGTGTCGATTGACAAGCACAGAGCCGCGGCGAGGCAGTGAAGAGACAGCAGACACCATGTTGTGAGTGGTGTTTCTTGTTTCCTTGTGTCACTCTTGCCTGAAGCATCAACGCCTGAGATGAAATCTTAGACCTGCTCACCTCCACTCATGGAACTAAAGAACATTCATGCGTACGCACCCAGGTTACTCACATTGCTGGGCAGGACTTCCACCGTGGTGTTGTAGAATTTATCTCCACCATTTTCAAAATTTCCACTCCGAAACAGGTACCTAAAGCAAAGAGGAGGTGTAAGGAAATGAGATGAAGTGTTATACAGGCTGGTTGCACTTTAACGTGCAAGTATGCTGCCAGCTGTCTGTCACATTGTGTTCAAGTGCTTCATCCAGGCTGGAAAATGAGAAGAGCAAGTCAGCAGAGATGGAAACGATTCTCCAGATTGTTGCTAGATTCATGACATCGGAACCATCAATTCAAACTGAATCTTCACCTGCAAAGAGTGTTTGTAAAAAAAAGGAGTTCAAATAAAAATATAAAAAGGACCCAATTTTTCACAAAAGCAATTGGCTGAGTGCAGCAAAACATGAAGTCAGTTTATCAGAAACAAGATGACACCCAGAGAGTGCATACCTCCACCAAGTAGTGCTCCAATTATAACTCCTGTCTTTAGGTGATGTAATGTTATTGGCGATTGGCTTTGCCCCTAAACAAAAATTCAACTTTGGTTCAGACATCTTACATGTAAATGTAGAAGATATCTCCTAGATAGATTTAGGAGATACAAGAAATGGGCCGATGTGAATGGTGATATAAAGCGTTTTTAAAAGAACTTGGATTCTCTGACTTACATTTCAAAACTTACAGGCAGTGTTCCTCCCTGGATCATGATCGACTTGGCAACAAAGTTTCACTGAAATCTGTCAACTGCTAACAGGATCTCTGCCAGGTGAAGGTAAATATTGATTTAACAATTCATCAACCCTTTTCTCATTAAGGCTTCACTCAAATGATCATTTTGTTGTATTGGTCGCTGACAGGCAGTTTTAACTCCATGCCCTGTTAACGGCTTGTTTGTGTTTGTTGTCTGAATCAGGCAAACACCTCAGGAC
Source organism: Genypterus blacodes (assembly GCF_046128005.1). Classification (NCBI taxonomy): domain Eukaryota; kingdom Metazoa; phylum Chordata; class Actinopteri; order Ophidiiformes; family Ophidiidae; genus Genypterus; species Genypterus blacodes. The sequence continues at coordinate 41,791 of NW_027467073.1, forward strand.
AAACCCTAACCCTTACTCAAACAAACAGCCCCCCCCAAACTGAAAAACAGTACAGTGTGTGTATGTGTCAGTGTGTTTAGCGGGCGTGTCCAGATGTGTTTTCAAATCAAGAGACAACATTATGTATCCATGACAATAGCCAATTGAATTGTGCACAGTAGTAGACAAGCTCATCAAAACTACAAGAGAATGATGTAATCACACATCTGCTAAAGGAGCAGACAAGGACTCACTCAAGACAGGAAAAGCAAGAAGTGACTGACTAGAATGAAAGCAATGTTCCGCCATGTACACGTCACTTTTAACTTCCTGTTTCGCTAGAGAAAGCATCATACACAACGTACGAGTCGTTTCATCCACAACACCACCACATGAACTCACAGTATTGGGTCAGTCATTGGGCTTCTAATTATTTATCTAACGAGTCAAATGTACTTGTTAGTACTGTTATTGTGTTTTCTTCCTTCCTAACCCTAAAGTACAAATTCTCCATACTGTGTTTACTGTGACTAAGTAGTTTTACTTTGATATTTGAGTGTCTCTGAGTGCTCTCTTGCTGGATATTGTTGGATACTGTTTGCTGGCAGCCTTGACACTAGAAGCTGAAACTGGCTGCAGTAAAATGTACAGATGCGACAGGCGACCTTTCTGCTGTCCAGTGTGCTTCTTCTTCTTCCTCTTTGCTTGTGTAAAGAGGCGTGACTGCTTCACCCATATGACAAACATTATGGACACACAGCAGCATCCAGCGCCTCCTTCTCGAGCCTTAACGTCACCTTCATGTCACTGCTACTGTTTTCTGTAAACTCATTCTTGATTAAGGAATAGATTGATTGCCTTATAGACCAAGTTAAAACATGCAAACTGACTGAGTCCTGGCTTGAATACAAAATCGGAGAAACCATGCATACTGACCCGGACACATGGATTGGCTCAGAGAATTGGAAGAGGGCAAAGTCGCCACGCTTGGGTGTAAAAGCCCAGAAGAAGTCTTGGCCTTGGTAAGCTCTGTCCAGGCTGTGCTGCTGGTGATGCTTCAGGCTGCTGCTCAGCTCGGCTGCTTCCTAAAGTCTTTATCCTGGAGGACAGGAAGACACACACACACGTATTGTTTTTGACAAACAAAAGAAGGAATCATAAATACCTGTGACCAAACTTTTTTAGCGTTTGTGCTGAAAGGAGCGCTATTACAGTGAATCAAAATCATGTCATCAGTATCTACACCGATAATCGATCAATCTGGACCCGCAGCCTAGCATGAGGTAGGTTGCCATGTATTTTCTGAAATTTGATGTGTTGTTTGTGAAATGTAATGTGGGCAGATATCGACGACCGGCAGTGCAGAATGCGAGGTGTCACACTCCATCAGTTTTACAGTTTTACAGTACTTTACATATACTTTACATGTGACAAAGACTGAGGCATTAAGGGAAACTATACAGCACTTACTTCTTCATAATGGTTCCTGCTATGGTGTCCACATAGGCCGAGTCCGTCTGATGTTATGGGGAGAGAGAACAACAAGAAATTGAGAGGCACAGGGAGTGTTGTGAAAAGGTTAGTTAATACCTAACCCTAACAGGAGTTATTGAAAGCTTTTTCAACAATGAACAGAATACGGCGTTGAGGCGTGGGGGCGCGTTATCATTGTGCTCATCCCTTCTAGGCCTGTTCTCATTTCACCAGATATGGTGGCTGTGAGGGCGTTGCAGCATCTTACGTTTCACTTTTTCTAACAATCTTGAATGTTAATCAGACAAACACAATCTTTAACTTACACACCGAATAATGACGTTTATTCTGTGTTGTACCAAAGAAACGAGTCGGACAGGTTGAACGCTCTTTTCTCCCTTAGTTGAACTTCTCCTTACAGCTGTTGTCCGATTGGACTGTATACTGTTTGCTGCAAGATATTATCTTCAGAATGCTTAATTAGACATATTAAACACATAAAATGCTTCAAACACACGGATCATTATTTTTCCCCAACACTCCCCACTTGTTGTCATATTTGACAAACCCTAGATGAAAAAATAACAAGGAAACCTTCAACACATATCTATCCCACCTTGTACAGAGCATGTAGCACATTTACACCCAACCCGGGCACTCTGGAACTTGCTTCAGCAACGGGATAATGCAAACGGAGCATAAACACAGGAGGAGCCCACTAGCACACAAACGACCACCTGAGGAGCGGTGATTTGATCTATAATGCGATTTTGGAGACTCATCAGTTGAAGTACGGTCAGTTCAGATTTTACAGCTAAGTTACTAGCTATGGATAAATTAGCAATAGATTGAAGGCGGTTCTTTGTAGTCTCTCGACGCAGCACAAGCTTTCCAACACCGGCCCATTGGAAAAGAGACAAGGTCACCTTCTTCCCAACGGACCGCACTTGGATTTTCCATAACAACTCTAACAGAAAAGGGATAGTGATAATGACGCATCAAACTATTAAGGTTAGAATTAGTTTTTGGTGGATGAACAATATGTTTACTGTGTTTACTTGTGTGTCAAGAGCAGATTTTATCTCATCTTGCATGTCACTCTGTAACCTAGCACATACAAATCTGTGTGTGTGTGTGTGTGTGTGTGGGGGTGTGTGTGTGTGTATAACCTCAGCAACAAAGACAATAATGAGGAGATCTTGAGACTTTAGGGGAGTCAGGCCGAACAGCAAAGAGTTGAGTGTGCTGACCAGGTAGCTCTGCTTCTGACGCTTCACTGTAGGAATGCCTAGCAACGTTGACACTTTAGGAGGAGACACACACACACACACACACACACACACACAGATAGGATTAATGTTATTGGAAGGGATAATCTCAGAAATATCAAAGATTTGACCAGCATTTGATCATTGAGTGCATCTAGACATGTGTGAGAGTGTGTGTGTGCGTAATTTGTCAGTCACTTTCTCTGAGAAATTCCCCTTTAAGACACACCACTTCATTTAATTATCAATATTCATAATAATAACAATTCAACTGTTCATCCACTGTACACTTCAGACCAGCGGGGAAAAGTGTTACTGTTACACTGTCACTCTGGCAGTCAGCATCACATATAATAAATACATCCAGTTCTGTGATTACTCAATATGTGTTGGTTTTTTGTTGACCAGTGACTGCTTACAAGATCACTGAACACTTTTTTTTACTTTATCTCACATCCCAGGCTGGCCAGGACGGGGTTGTGTGACTGCGGGGTTGAGTTGGGTCTCTGGGTGGGATGTCATCTCTTTCTTTTTGTTTTTTTGTTTCTCTCCGATTTATACTAGCCTGCATTGCTGTTTGACTTCATCCTGTAAAAACTGTATTTACCCTATGAGATTTATCGCAATTTCAATCTACTTGTATTCTACTTCAGGGTCTGCGTATAAAGTTTGACAACAACAATAGTAATAATAATACAGCCTACCTTCTTTCTCTCTATCTCTTCTTTTCCCCCTCTTTCTGTGTAAATAATGATCTCCAAAATATCCTATAATTGTATGCGCAATGTCATGTAAAACGTTTGCTTCAATAAAAACAAATGTTGATAACAAGCAAACCTCATGTCCTCCATGCCGCCAGCTAAGCTTTGAGTGAACGTAGTTGGATGGTATGGAGGCACATGACTGAGGGGGCAGGTCATAACCGGCAGTAACCAGCAGTAGCTCAGTCCATAAGGGACTCAGCTTGGGAACGGGAGGGTCACCGGTTTGAGTCCCCATATGGACCAAGAAAGTGGACTCTCAGCTGGAGAGCACCGAACCCCCAACTGCTCCAGGGGCGCGTATCATGGTTGCCTGCTGCCTGTGCTCCCTCAGTAAATAGTGTGTGTGTTGTGTTACATATGTGAGGGGCACATTGCATGGAATTTAAAAAAGCACACACTGGTGATAGCCAAATTATCTGACAAGAGCAAGATTAAGTCGGTAAAAGGAATATACTGTATGTATATATATATATATGTCAGTTTCCATACATTTTTGGTGAATGGCTGAGCACTCGTTGCCATCGTCCAGAGTAGCGCAGACCTCCAGTCATGTCTCCCACCTCCCACTGCTACAATTTTCTAAAGCAAAGAAGATATGTAAATGAAATGAAAAGCAAATGCTGGACCCCTGACCAATATTTCTGTCAGGTTTGGAAGGAGGTGATTGGAGAAATGGTACTTGTTGTATTGACGTGCATACATGTACATACATACACACATGTGCTCTCCAATTATAGCATTATTAATAAAATTTAAATATACATTATATATGTACAAGTCTCTAAAAATGAGAAAGCTTTGTAGCCGCAGCCATAATATGGAATCGATAGGATGAATACAGCGAAACCCTGAAGTCGCACATTTAGGCCATGTGTGACAAGTCAGTTTTCATATTATGGCAACAATGTCTTTGTGTGTGTGTGTATACACGTGTCTATTTTATGTTTTTTTCTGTACCTCCATGGCGTCCCTGTCCCAGGGCGACGTTGGGTTTGAGGCTGTCTGGATGATGTGTGAGGTGGGGCAAGTAGAGGAAAACGTTGGGCGTGAAGAACCTCTTTAGGCCTGAATCAACATGTCCACAGAGAGAGAGAGAGTGAGGGAGTAGAGGTTTTTGGGTGAATTCACTTCATTTTAAGAGAGAGATGTTTTCTTTCTGTCACTAGCAAAGGAAGAAACAAAACACAACACATTAGCAATTCAGACCTGCAGAGATGTTGGTGCTGGTGTTACTAGTGAGCTGGCTAGAGTTCTTCAGCTGCTCCAGGACACGACCCAGATCCTTACTGACCTGGCCTCCCAACTCCTCAGCTGCCAGCAGACGTGCATACAGGGTCTGCAGGCTACGTGACGCCTCTGAGACACAAAAACAAGGGAGAAAGAAGCTCTGAGAGCCATCATCTCTGTACATTGTGTGGAGGCTGTCTTCTAATGGAGACGCAAAATGTCTCGACTCTTCATTGTTTCAACAAAAAGCAAACATTTGGTTGACCTTTCATCCATTGAAATCACCTGCAGCCACACTGTGAAACATTCCAAGCTTTAATCAGTCGCACTGCTCTGTGGATGTCACACTTTCAGTTTATCTGAATTTTTTATCGTGACCACCAGCAGCCATGAGCATCACAGAAACGAACAAAACAATGCAATGGACTACAACCGACACACTAAAGACGCAGTGTTTCTGGAGATCGTTATTTATACAGAAAGAGGGAAAAAAGGAGAGCGAGAAATAGAGAGAAAGAAGGAAGGCTGTATTATTATTACTATTGTTGTTAAACTTTATACGCAGACCCTTAGGTAGAATACAAGCAGATTGAAATTGCAATGATCTCATAGGCTAGTGGTTCTCAAACTTTTTACATTGGGTACCACCTCAGAAAATATTTGGCTCTCCAAGTACCACCACTATGGCCGATGTTAAAATACAGTAGCGTAGGCCGACCCTCTTCAGCTGCTATGCCAAATTCACACAGGAAGCAAATTTATTCCTCATAAGAATATTATTTAATTTGACCTTTGTCAGTCACAGCCACATTATACAAATTGGTACTAGAACTCTCTCATATGAAAAATCTCCTATATGGGGCAGGGGGCAGTCCCTCTTACACCCACAGTGTGTTCAAACACTCACACACACACACACACACACACACAGCGCATGTGAGAACAACTGTACTTCAAACACACAGCATTTTGGCAACTATTTATAACTCTTATAGGCCTGACAGAAGCTGCACCATCATGCTCATATCTGACATAAACAAGTAAATTGGCAAAACTTGCATCATCAGTAGTCTCGTCCAGTTTGATGGAATAATAGCGACTATTTTTAATGCCTTCAATCAGTGTCTTCCTCACGTCATCTGCCATGGCTGTCATTTGAAAGTGGCACCAAATTTAACTGTTTGGCGATCTTCTCGCCACACATAATGTGTACCATCTCTTTTCCTAATTGTAAACACAGCTGTTCACCCATTGTGTGCGGCTTACCTGCTTTCGCCACGCGGAGGCTGGCACAATAAGAAGCCTCCTGTGCCTTAACCACAGATGCACCACGGAACTGAATTGCGCACTAGGACTGCCTCAGTTCATCACGTTTGCGTACAAAAAACTCCACTGGTTTGTCTTTCAGCATTGTGTGTTTTGTTGTAAGATGCCGTTTGAGATGCGATGGTTTTATGGACTCATTGCTGAGATCATCACCACATATACACACACTGTGGCTTTGGCTCATCCTCTGTCCCGCTCCAGCTGAATCCAAGGTTGATATAACTCAGGTAATTCTTCCGTATTGTTTTGCGCTTTTTGCAGCCAGCTCCCAGTGCTGAGGACACTTCACACTACTTATGTTGCTGCTAACGTTCGCACTCCGTTCACCGTCGTTCAGGCTGTTTAAAATATCCTCCTCCTGATCCGCAGACTTCGTCCTTTTAGTTCCCCTCTGGAGCCACGACTTAAGTGGATTTGGATCGCTCATACTTTTTTCCCCCACAGTTAAGTTTAGCCTGTAGTAGTCAGCTAATAGTTGACGTTTGCACTCACGCCACTAACCCTAACCCTAACCCGTAAGGGGTAGTAGTGTGCCATGTGCAAACATCTATTTTAAGTCGCATTTCAATTTTTTTCATGGTTCAGATTTTTTTTTCTTCCACAGCGTACCTCAGCGTACCACTGGTGGGAGCCGTACCACAGTTTGAGAATCACAGACATAGGGTAAATACAGTTTGTACAGGATGATGTCATAGGGATACAGTGTTGTGGGATGATGTCAAATAGCAATGTAGGCTAGTACAAATCGCATCATAGGCTGTGGTGAAGAGAAGGAGAGAAGAGAGAAATAAAAAACAAAACAAAGAGAGGACATCCTACTCCGAAACCCATCCCAACCCCACAGTCACACAACCCCGCTGGCCCGCCTGGGATGTATAAGAAAATGAAAAAATATAAAGCAACTGCTCTGGTGTTCTGGTAATCAGTCACTGGTCTGGCAGTGTAGCTTGTTTCGGTAACACATGCATTTCATTTTGAGGCCTGATTTGTTCAACTTTGCTGAACTTTGAAGGCCTTGTAGGCTCTAATTATGAATATGATGTTCTAAAAGTGTCATAGTAAACACCATAAAGCGAATGTGTCATGATACTGACTCTCAGACGTAGATTATGTGAATGTAAATAAATGTATTCAGACATGTAAACATTGTCATTGAAGTGCATTTCCTCGATGTACAACCTTAGCATTTATTTTTCAGCAAACTGGCATCTAATTATATTAGTGTTACATTCACGTTTGCTTTAATGTCAATATAGACGTTTACTCTGAGTAAGTGGGAGAATGTTAGCGTTGTTTGTGGTCCCTGGCAGAGCTGTGATGTCATCAGTGATTAATGGGCATCAAACTGAGACACGGGTTGAAAACATTTTTGGTGGGTAGATGTATTCAGTGTCCCATGACCTAAGTCAGTGGTTCCCAAACTTTTTCTTCCGCGCACCACTCGGTGAAGTCTTCAGGAGTCATTGTAGTCGTTTGAACTGAGTCAGTGTCTCAGGTAGAGCGCATGCTCTGCATGTATGAGGCCCGTCCCCCGCTTCTCCCCGTCTTTTTTTGCTATTTGTTTTTATCGAAGCAAACACTTTACATGACATTGCACATGAAATTGGAGGGTATGAGATTTTTATACAGAAAGAGGAGGAAAAGGAGAGAGAGAGAGAGAAAGAAGGAAGGTTGTATTATTACTGTTGTTGATGTTAAACTTTATACATGAGAGACAGAGAGAGACCGAGACGGACAGACAGAGACAGAGACAGAGACAGAGAGAGAGAGACACACACACACACTCTTCTAATGAACGTCACATTATTCAAACTTGTTTCTCAGATGAGATTTTATTAAAATGGTCAAACATCAAATCAAAGTTAAAAAAGGAAATGAACACAAAATTCCAGCAGCATCAAAAATGACATTTTATCCTGAAACCAAGATGTGATTTAACTGAACAAACAAAAGAAACTCAAAGTTGGGTCATGTTTTGAGGCTTGACCTTTGACCTTTGACCTCCAGCCTTGGCGTGCAGCGTGGGGTCGATCTGTTGGGGTTTCAGTCCTCTGGTAGAGAAGAGTCGGGCGGCACGCTGGCTCAGCGTCCCCCCGCACTTCAGCCCTCTGGACATCAGCTCCTCCTTCAGGACGTCCAGGCCGAGTCCCTCCAGCTCCTGAGCCGAAGCCACACGGTCCAGGTCCACCGACGCCCGCACGGCCTCCTGGGACGCAAACCCAGCACATTAGGCACACAACCAAAGTTCAGACGGCAGATTTAACCAAAGGAAACAATGAGTCAGAGACACAGATGGACAGACAGACGTCCATTGTCCCGCAAGCACTTGAGGAGGACGGAGGGGACGGCCTGCATCGCCATCACGCAACCTCAGGTCACGCGTGTGCCGGTCCTGATAAAACTCGGCCAACTTCAGAAGGACCAAAGCCTCATTCAGTTCATTCATGTGTGTGAGCTGCTCTGACCTGCTGCTGGACTCCTGGAGCTTCTGCAGGTGGCGAGGCGACGCTCTGGATCTGAGCAGAGCTGCTGGAGGACGTCGCACAGGCACTGAAATAGAGCAGACATGTGCTTTTATTTTGAAAAGCCTCAACACGGACATTCCCATTTCCAGTAAAACAAACCATTTTTCACTTATTTCATTAACTTGCACATTTTCACATCAATCCAATCAGAGTCAGTTAAAAGCTACAGGCCACGCCCACTCCATCTATTACATTTAACCCTTCAGATTTAAAGCAATCAGGCACACATCTTTACACACAGACAAAGCAAAACCAGGAGACAGACTTCAGGAGCCACTCCATGTTTTACTCTGAAACCAGAATGTGCAACTCTACCTGCTGCTCTGTGTTTCCTCCGACCCTCTCTGCTCCTCTTCCTGTGTCTGCTTCTCTTCTTCCTGTCTGGGCCCCTCCTCTTCCTGTTTCTGCTTCTCTTCCTCCTGTCTGGGCCCCTCCTCTTCCTGTTTCTGCTTCTCTTCCTCCTGTCTGGGCCTCTCCTCTTCCTGTTTCTGCTTCTCTTCCTCCTGTCTGGGCCCCTCCTCTTCCTGTTTCTGCTTCTCTTCCTCCTGTCTGGGCCTCTCCTCTTCCTGTTTCTGCTTCTCTTCCTCCTGTCTGGGCCTCTCCTCTTCCTGTTTCTGCTTCTCTTCTTCCTGTCTGGGCCCCTCCTCTTCCTGTTTCTGCTTCTCTTCTTCCTGTCTGGGCCCGTCCCCTTCCCGTTTCTGCATCACTGCGCTGACAGTGGCTGTGCAGGTGGAAGTGGACGGCTCCTCCTCTTCCTCCTCTGAACTGGTCATGGCGTCCAGCTCACAGTCGCCCATCCTGCAGACAGACAGGCGGTTAAACATCTTCAAGGTGTTTTGGGGTCAAATGTTTTTGGGAGTTTCTCACCACAAACACGCCGTCTTCTGCTTCTTCTTGGCCGACTCGTCCCTCTGACCGGAGTTTGGTCGCTTGGCGTTTCCGCCCTCGGCTTTGGCCCCGCTGTCGGACGATGCCTGCAGACCTTTGAGCACCGAGTCCTCCAGGCGCTCCGAGAGGTCGTGACACTGCTGTTGGTAGTCCGTGTCGGTGAACTGGTGTTTGGGCTCGGCCAGTTTCCTCTGCAGACGCTCCAACCGCCGCTGCTCCTTCTCCGCCTCGCGTTCCGTCTGCTTCTTCAGCCACTCTGCCATCCTGAAACCATGGCACACTCGTCACCATGCCAACAACAACGGCCACAAAACCGGCAGCAAACCAGTAAAGCAACCATCTAAATACAATGATTCAGACATGAACAAGACCAGATCTCAACATCAATGTGACATCAGAGAAGCTGAAGTGTGTGTGTGTGCGTGTGTGTGTGTGTGTGTCTTTCTGTCCTGTCCTCTATGTCCACAACTGTCTTACTCTTTTTCATGGTTGACGTCTCGCAGGCGTCGGCCGCTCAGATCTCTGCACGCTTCACGGTTTGTGGTTTTCTCAATCTGAGCTCCCAGAGCTCGCAACATGGAGCCGAAACCTACACACACACACACGCACACACACGCACACATTTTTGAACTGTGAACATCTTTAACACTTTGTCCTTGGTGGAGGTTTGACCTCTGAGGTCGGGTCAACGCTCACTGAGTGAAAATGTGATCAGAAGATTTGCACTGGCCTCCTTTGCCTCCATGGAGGCGGGGCTCCAGGTGATAGACGGCTCCATGCTGCAGGGCGTCCTCAGGGTCTGAAAGCCTGCCATTTGTCTTGATGTAGAAATCCACAGAGGGAACTCCCTGCAACACACAGAGCACATCAGTCTCCCATAGCAACCACCTACACCACATCACACAGAGCACATCAGTCTCCTACAGCACAGGTCTTCAGGGAGTCCGAAATTTGTGGTTGATAAGACAATTTTTTATATTCTTTTTATTTAAATTTTTTCTTTCAAACCAGTTTCTTCCCCCTCAAATTTAAATGTCTTTAAATACACATTAACATGACTCCAACATTGGGCAAATTGGGGAATATTGAGAGAATTCTGAGAAACCCCGCGGTCATCGTTTTGTAAAACTAGAGAAAACCAGAAAAGCCAATATCTTGGACAAGGAGGAGCTAGGGAGCTAAAATTTCAGACCCAACCTCCAGGCGGCAACGGCATCATCTACTATATGGCACTAGAATCCTTTGCTGCAAATTTTGATCAAATTCGGGAAAAATGTCAATGTAACCATGGACTAAATGGGTCGTTGTGTAAAAAGCCCATATTTTGGCAGTGGAAAGTGCCTGAGCGCTATGATTGAAACAGAAATAGTGGAAATAGCTCAGCTGGGAGAGCGTTGGATTAAAGATCTGTTAGACTGAAGATCTGTTAGACTGAAGATCTGTTAGACTGAAGTTAGACTGAAGATTCTATCATCTCGATTTGACGCATTTGAGAGCGCATTTCTCTCTGTTGAATTCATATCTTTGTAGATCTGACTTTGAAAGCGTCGGTGCCTCTCCAGCCCGAACCTCACTGCAGTCACTGAATAGCTTAGAGCTGAATGCACAATACAAGATATAGAGTAGGGGGTCCCTGCTCCATCTCTCCATCGATTTGGGGGTCCTTGGCCTGAAAAACGTCTATGACCCCTGTCCTCTAACAACCACCTACACAATGACATGGAAACCCACGAAAAGCCTGTCAAACTGTTTTCTAGGCCAAATGTCTCCAAGGTTTGGAGATTCTTTTATAAATCAAAATGGAAACTAATGCAGCCACAACCTTCCGATCGGTTATTTCGGCTTGGATCGATGCAAACTAACACTCAAATACACTCAAACACACGAATCCGATCAATAGCGGCTTTAGAAATCTGATCGATAACGACTCTAGATCTCTACATTCCGTTTGTTTTCTGCTTCTTCCTCGTTTCGTAGCTTTTCTTTAATAAACAGCGAACCGGAAGTTAAACTAAGCGTGTGCGCTGTAAGAGTGGCTGCTTGTCAAACAAACCCGGATATTCAGTCTCATCTCACCTGCAGATAAGTGAAGCGCTGCTGAAGCTCTTTCACCACAGAAGCTTCAGGGAAACAGAGAAGCTTCACTCCGCCGGCAGGCCCGCGCACGAACACCTCCATGTTGTCTGCTTCACTACGGCTCGAGCTGCGCTTCTTCTTCTGCATCTACTTCCTGTCCGAAGGAAGGCCGCGGCGCAACGCCGCCCCCCGCCGGCTGTTTGTGAAACTCCATGAAAACACAAACAAACAGTATGTATTGATGGTATTTTTTTTTAAGTTTTTTACTTTTAACGCTCTTTGCCATCATGAAATTAATCATCTCTGGTTGTTGTAGGAACCAAAGAAGAACTAGATTTAGTCATGAGTAAATAGGAATCATTGTTGTTGTTATTGTTTGTTTGATGACGTCACTGTGGTTATTGGTGTAGTTTAAGAGTCTGACCCTGTGTGTAATGTTTTTTAAAGAGCATTAAAATAAACACAAGGAAAGTTATGTGGTCTCATCGTCGGTCAGTCTCATCTATGCTGAAGATGAGGCCACTGCAGGTGTACAAAGGATTGTACTTAATCATTTAAAATGGGTAACCCTGATCATCCTCTCCATCACCTGCTGGACAGACAGCGGAGCTCCTTCTCTAAGGGATTGATCCAGCTTCGCTGTCACAAGGACCGATACGGGAGATCCTTCCTGCCTGCTGCTATGTACCTTTACAACTCCTCACCTCTGTCTGATAGAGAACACTCTGCCCCATAGGCTTTGTTTAGGTCACATCCCCTCTTTCTGTCCTTAATCAGTATTTTGCATTTTTACTGCTTTATTCTGTTCTATTTATTATGACTGTGTTTTTATTTATTTACGACTGTGTGTGTGTGTGTGTGTGTTGTGTTTTCATTTATTCTAGCGTGTTTAACTGTAATGCTGCTGTGACAGAATAATTTCCCAGGTTGGGATCAATAAAGTATATCTATCTAACTATCTATCTAATCAACAGAAATAAATTCTTAATGGGGAACAAACGTAGAGTGATGGTCATGTTCTACTTCATTTCACCACCAGGTGGCGGAGTTTCTCCTGCGGGACAAGCCAGGGCAGTGGTGCATTGTGGGACGGTGCAGACATGGCGTCCTTGTCTCTCGCAGCGTCCAGGTGGCGGTGCGCTTCATTCCGGTTTACCGGATCCGCTTCCCCGTTTATCACCAATCGCTTCTGCTCAGAGTCCAGCGGGGCTCCAGGCAGCGAGCCGCCCGCCGTGGAAAAACCCAAGTCCGGCTTCGCTGCCGCCTATGAACTGCAGACGGAGCTCCGCCGGGAGGTGGAGAGCGGCGGAGCCGGGCCGTGCGGCTCCCCCGGCGGCCAGGAGGAGAACTTCAGCTCGCTGCTGCGGGCCTCCCCGCTGATCCAGATGGGTCCCGCGAAAGACAAGGTGACTTTATATACACAGACACACACAGACACACACACACACACACACACACACACACACGCATGGCAAAAACTTTTTGTGTTCCAAACTCATTTGTTGTTGGTGCTGATCCGTTGTGTTTGGATCAGATGTCTCATTTGAACATGGACTCGCTTACAGGTCTTGCTGGGCCGGATCTTCCAGGTCCTCGGGGACGACCTGTATGTGGACTTTGGAGGGAAGTTCCATTGCGTATGTAAGCGTCCAGCAGACGGAGAGAAGCTGCATCGCGGCGTCAG
>NW_027467073.1:62500-67500 GCF_046128005.1 Genypterus blacodes
TTATTGATGGCTTTTGTCGTCACCGCCCACCAGAGGACAGATGCTTCTTCAGCCAATCACGGGCCTGAGTCTGTGGTTCTCACCGTGGGTCGTTTCCACTCCACTCCTCTGGTCTTTGCAGTAAAGGGTCCCAGCTCCTTGAACCCGAGTGAGGGGGGCTCAGCGGGGAACAGGGGGTCCTCAAACAGGGCCCCGCTCTGCAGACAGTCCTCCCTCAGGGCCTCGAAGTCCTGGTTCAGGTATTGCACGGCCCGCTGGACCGAGCCCAGGCCGCCCGCCCGCTGCCGGTCCCTGTGGATCCGCCCGGAGACGCCACTGAACATCCTGACTCAGAGACCTGCCTGGCTGGAGGAAGGAGGAGCTGAAACATAAACACATTTGACTTGAATCAGATTTCCCATCATTCACATTCTTGCAGTTTGTTTATTTAGTTACAGGTTTTGATTTTATTGTAACCCCACTGAAGTTTGATGATGTAATGGAGAAACTATAATACAAACATGATATTCATGGTTTTACTCTTTGAATATTTATAAATATCTAATATGACTTTCAGGAGCAAATCAAATACAAATGTGCTCAATCAGCATAAAAACACAAACAGCTGATTCAGTTTGTTTACGTTTTTTCACTTCCTGTTCTTGTTATATAGGCTATTTATGCACACACACACACATACAAACGAACACACGCACACATGAAAACACATGAATACACACACGAACACACACATTAACACACAGACACACATGAACACACACACACATGAACACACACATGAACACACAGACATGAATACACACACATGAACACACACACATGAACACAAACACACACATGAACACAAACACACACACACACAAGAACACACACACACACGAACACACACACACTTGCAGTGTCGGTACCAGCTGATCCTGATTTCCACACATACACACTAGGACTCACCGTGTGTGATGCTGCTGTGATCTGATGCTGCAGTACGGAGCCCCGCCCCTGACCAGCTTCATCTTCATCGTCATCGTCATCACAACATGGCGACTTAAAGAGACCAATCCGCATCGAGGCACCGATCTAAAGTCAAATCTTCGTTAATGTCCATAATGTTTGACAGTGCAGTAAAACTATGAAGGATCGGTTGAAACTGATTCACAGAAATCACACACACGCGCGCGCACACACACTTAATGACGTGATGTCCGTGTCTGTCTTATTGTTTGTTATTCCTGCTTCTATAACTAAACAAACAACACGATAGAATATAATAAAAACTAGAAGGGACAGTTTCAAAATACAGTTTTGGCTGTCAGAGTTCAAAAGATGACTGCGCTGGTTTAGAGGGCTTTTATTCTGAAAGGTCGCAGTGGTTTTTTTTCCACCTGTATTCGTGGCCTCCAGACAGGAAGTGCAGACAAGATAACGCCACCTACAGGCCACATGTGGCTTAAAACAAAGAAATGACACTTTGATGAGTTTGAGTCCAGACAGGAAACACGTTGAAATGTTGGTGGAAACATTTATTGAATTCATTTACATAAACCCTTGGTCAGGTGGTGACTTTATATAACACAAAGATATAAAACACAGAAAGCTGTGGCAGTAAACTTTAGTGATAATGAGGCTCCGCCCACACGGAGCAGCGGCGGGTGCGGCTCAGAGCATCACGAGGGTCAACCACTGCAAGAAGACACACACGTTAACACACACGCCACACGTATGTACTGATGGAGTCACTGAGTCACTTGTGTGCGTCTCACCTGGTTGAAGTCCAACTCGATGGAGCCAGAACCATGAGTGTCCATTTTGTAGAACAACCCTGAGAAGGGAAGAGGAAGAGGAGGAGGAAGAGGAAGACAAAGAGGAAGACGAGGAGGAAGAGGAAGATCACATCAGCAGTTTTTCAGAAAGAAAGAGGAAATAGCGCCGCCTTTGTTAGCGGTTACGTGAGCCTAGCTTAGCGTGTTAGCCTGGGTTGGCACGGTGACTCACTGAACATCATCTCCAGCCTCATCAAACAGCCCACAAAGTTGTCGAAGTCGACAGTCATGTCGGTGTCGGAGTATCGAGCCACCAGCAGCTGGTAGATGGCGTTATTCAGCGTGAAACCTGAGGAGAACACGGAAACAGGAAAACACTATAGGGAGGCTAATAAGATGCTAATAACACGCTACAGACAAAATGACTCGCCTAAAACGTGCTTAAGACACACTAGAAACAAAACAGAAAACAGCAACACTTAAGTTCTGTTCAAATAAAAAGCTGAATCTGTGTTTAGCTTCTGAGAAAACAACACGATTGCATTGGTTGATGAGTTATATCATCAGCAGGAGTGAATGTGATGTCATCTCGTTATGCCACGATGCTAACGAACCCTCAGACAGGACGTACCTGCTGCGCACTATCACATCCACGGGGGCAGCACAGAGCACAGATAGAGAGAGAAAGAGTTCAATACAGCAACAAAGAAGAGGAAGAGGTCACACACACACACAGTGAGTGTGTGTGAGCTGATATAATTATTGATAAACAAGCAATATATATTAATGTACGAGCAGACGCACAGGTCATAGGTCACAGGTCATAGCACACAGGTCATAGGTCATAGCAGTAGCCTAATGCCAAGGCACATTTTTACGTCAGGCTCAGTCTGTTGCTCAACAGCCCAGAATCAAACCAGGAACCTTGATCCTAGACAACCGCTCTACAAAGGAACATCTGCTAGATTCCATATTTCACCTTTGACCTCTGCACATTTTATCAGACATTTGTATTTGATCATCAGTTGAGTAGCCCCTCCCACTTTGCTCTGTGTTGCATTGTGGGACAGTGGCGTCAGACTGAAGCAACAGAGTGAGTTAGTAACCACACGACACACATTCAAAACAGGGAAGAAGAAGAAGAAGAAGAAGAAGAAGAAGAAGAAGAAGAAGAAGAAGAAGAAGAAGCGTCAGTGAGCGGGCGTCCTGTGAGGACCTTTGACCTCTGCACTGCAGCCACGTTGGCTCCCCTCACTCAGGCTCAGCTCAGGAAATAGTATTGTACGTGACGAAAACTGACCTGAGTCCTTCAAGGCCACTCGCATCTCCGGCGTGCTCATCGTCCCCGAGTCATCCACGTCATTCTTCTTGTAAATCGACTACAACAAAAACCCAAGGGTCAAAGGTCACACCTTACCAGGGTCAAAGGTCACACCTTACCAGGGTCAGATGTCACATCTTACCAGGGTCAGAGGTCACATCTCACCAGGGTCAAAGGTCACATCTTACCAGGGTCAAAGGTCACCTCTTACCAGATATTTCTGCACCTTCTTCCACAGGGTCGCAAACTCTCCGAGGCCAAGTTTCCCATTTCCACTTTCCTGCTGCTGAGTTCAGGAGCTTTAACGAACAGGTGAATCTTTAGGGTTTGTCACTGAGGTCAAAGTTCATGTGTACATGTGAGGTTTGGATACGTCCATGAGGTTGACCATGGTCCTGCAGGTCTCTATGCTGAAGCCGTCCGTTTTGATGTCAGTTCCTGTTCACATGAAGTAACAAAGTAAAGACTTGCAGCTGAGTCTGATCCATTGATTGGTTGATTTGATTTCAGCTTCACTTACGCTTGGACACGATTTTATTCAGGATGGTCTTGAGCTCGGTCGCAGCGATCTCCATGTCCTGGACCACACACAGAACTTTATGAACACGCACGCAAACACACAGTGAAAAGTGTTGATCTTGCAAAGGTAGAATTTTTTCGTGAGGGCCAAGAAAAACCCTCATGAACAAAACTCCTTTCACTTTTGGTTCTACAAAATTCTGGTGCCGGTTCTGGATGAAATCAGTCCTAACACCGGCGTGCCCCTGGCATCCTGATGACAAAACTTACGTCTCCAGCCAGTTTAGTGAAAAGGCCTCTGAATCCTGCGTCCACGTCCTCATCAGAGACCACGTCCTACACACACACACACACACACACACACACACACACACACACAAATTACTGTTATATATAATATAGAATCATGAAGAAGACTAAAATACATAAGTCTTAATACATCATCAGTTTAAGGTCATGATCCGGGGAGGTCAGAGGTCAGAAAGTAGATGAGGCGAGAGAATCCAGACGGCTGTCACTTACGTCTTCGAGCTCAGCTTGAACCGGATCATCGCAGGGTCTGAAAGGACACAGAAGCATGACATCATCACACACACACACACGTTTTTTCAGCTGTTTCCTCACGTTTACAGAAGTCGACGACAGATTTCAGTTTTCTACTTTACATTTATTATGACAAGAAAATTGTTTTAAAAGATTTAAAAGATTAAAAGATTTTCCAGTCGTGGCTCGTTGGTAAACGTGAGGACATTGTGAGGACATTGTGAGGACATTGTGAGGACGTTGTGAGGACATTGTGCTGCAGGATCAGATTTCAGTCTTACACCGTCTCAGATTGTTTCTCGGAGAAGACTCGGATGCAGAAGTCTCCGTTCAGGTGCGGCTCGAAGGTGGAGGGGACTACCAGGTACTCGCCGGGCGGCAGTTTGAAGCGAGTGCTGACCTCTCGCAGGTTGACGAAGGTCTCCGACTTGGCCGTCTGGGCGTGAGTCAGGAAGAAGTTCTTGTCCAGGTGCACCTGTCTCTGCCCGTGGAACTGAGCCAGGAAAGCAGCCAATCAGGAGCAGGAACAACAGCCAATAATCATCATTGATCCACGCGGGGACGACTGATTTAGGGACTCATTGCATTGATAAGGCAGTCACTTAAGAACTTTGAACCTTTGACCTGGTGTGCTCACCTGTTGTGGAAGCTAAAAATGCAAAAGAAAAGAAGAAGAAATGATTTAATAAAAGGTGAAAGCTGTGATTCCTTTCATCTTCAGTCACAGTGTTCTTCATCTCTGGGTTCCCACCTCGTAGATGGCAAATCCGACCGTGTGCATGTCCTCTCCTTGTTTGCGGAGCTTCCGGCGGTTCTTCTGGATCAAACCCACCACAAAGCTGCAGCCTTCCTCACCGTCA